>NC_048415.1:8311271-8315822 GCF_013103735.1 Etheostoma cragini | reverse complement strand
TCAATCCACCACCTGAAGCCCTGTACTGAATATGAGCACAGTGTGACATTTATTGATAGTCCTGACAACGGCACATCCTGTAACAGCACTGAAAATGAAACTCAGACACGTGAAATAAGTGAGTAAAGATAATTTATACTGTTGAATTTCATCTCACTTTCTTTTTAAATTTAAAAAATAACACACACAGATTTCATTTAACTTCTGTTTTTCAGGTAAAAGTGAAGTTAGAAATGAAAGCTGCATGCCTGGATACGTTTGTTATGGGAGTGATTGGAACATCAGCTCTTCACTATTTCCATCAAAATATATTTCAGTTGAGAAATGCCCAAAAAACAGTAATGTGTTTTGTATCAAACCTGGTTACAGTGACATTTGCACAGATTTGACTACAACCATCACTTCAGGAAACTGTTCGGGTTCCTTTAAAGTCAGCAGCTACATCACTCCTGGTATGTATAGTAGAGTCCTCATGTGTTTTGAATTGCATGTGGTGCTGATCTTATTTCATCATGTTTATGTATATGCTGCTTTCTTTTTTCACAGATTTCTTAGATACTAGTGAACTAACTCAGACGTTTCCAAAGGAACTTCCTGTAAAAATAGATCAAATAAAACCATTACCTCCAAACTGCAACAATCTCACCATTAATTACACCTGTCGGGGTAAGTTGAAAGACTAGAAGTAAAGAGATTTTGTCTGTCACCAACATTATGAATGGAATTATACGGGAATATTTAGAGGCAATTTGACACATTAGAGGCTCACACTATGGTAAGACTAATATAAATGACGATAAAAATCAGTTTCACTTTAAACTGCAATTGTCTTTTGGTCTAAGATGAAGTGAAGGAAATGCTTTGTGCACTCTGTGAGTTAGTTTCATAGCACATACATTTTTGTATATATCTGCTTACTAGTGTCCACATTGGAATCTAAAAACAAAAGATAAATGTTCATTAGCATCAAGATAGAAATGCCAGTTATAGAAGAAATGCTGTCATCCTTGTCTCCTCAGAAAAAGGAAAACCCAATGACTCCAAGGATCTGTCTGAGCTGGAGCCCTTCACAGACTACACGTGTATTGGTCAGATCAAGGATAACAACGTCACAATTAAAAACACAACTGTTTTTGAGTTCAAGGTTGACTGTGGTATGCTATTACTCATTTTACCTTAGTGCAATGATACAAAAGATAAAGATATCTGCTCCAAATCCTCAGTTCCCTGTTACATATTTATGATGTCTTCCAACAGATCTTACAATAAACATAGATAACAGTTCAACCAATACCTCCATTCATCTGAACTGGACAACAACCAGTAAAAATTGTCAAGATGTTCAGATGTTTACTCACAACTGCAGTTGTGGTACTCACTCAAATCAGAAACCCAGTAAGTAGAGTTATTTACAATAACTTTGCAGTATTGCACTTTTGCAGATTATTTACTGGTCAGTTAACCAAAATAAATTAATATTCTGTGGACATTTGAATCATCCACTGTACTACATGCTAACACTTTAGCATGCTAAGTTATGCTAGGTGTAGATAACCTGAGATTGGGGAATATGATGAAATATGACATGACATATGATACATAATTAACATTGGATTGTCAGAGTTTGATGTTTCCATAAGAAGTAAACAAGGTCATTAAATGTTGACAGCTAAAAATTGCTACTTTATAAATTAGCATTTGGTTATCTTAAGATCCTTTATTAGACCCACAGAGGGGGGATTGATTGATTTATCTTGTTTTATTTAATTTCCATTTTCTTGTCACTCAATCGAAAAGTTGTCTTTGTTGTCTTATTATTTATGTTACTACTTGTTACTAATGAACTATGTTGCAGTTCAAGCTGAAAAACTACCATCAGGAGGAAAATGTGATATTACTGGACTAGAACCATACAAAGACTATACCTGTGAAGTTCAATCAATATACAAAAAGGAAGTTCGTAAACGACAGCCAGTTACACAGAAGACTGCAATTGGAAGTAAGTGTTAATTGTTTTTTTTATTTTGGGTGTCACTCCGGCCTCTCCACTGCTTGTAGCTGGCGCCCTTTCTTTCCTGTGTGTAAAGTTAAAAAAAAAACATTTTAAACACTGTATTAACATCATATAGCATTAAACTGTTTCAGTCTGTGAGGCTCTGTGACTCAAAAATGTCCTGCACAAGAAATGTATTTACTAAATGAGATTTGAATTTTGGAACATGAATCCAAGATATACTTTAATCATTTATTTAATTATTATTTAAAGTAATTATAGTAATTTTATTTTGAGACGTTATTTGCTCTATTCATCTTCATTTTTATAAATGATGTAATTCATCCGATTGTTTATGTATTTAGTCTTTTTTTTAACAGATGGCGTTAAATGCTGATGATTGTTCCTTGATATCAATACACCTCCTGTAGGCCTACAATATAAAAAACATTGCTCTTCAAGTCATTATAATCAATAATGAATAAATGTCAATGTAGCTCCAATCTTGAAGTACAGTGGTTATTGTCAGTGTTTATTCTCTTTTACTAGACGAGAAATCTACCAGCTTCATTCTGTTCTGACATGACTAATAAATTTAAAAAACAAACTTTGAAATAGTTTTTTTCTTTAAATACTTCTTCTTCTACATGTCATCTTATAATTATATTATTTTCTGCTTTAACACCTAGTTTCCGTTTCATGATAGCTTCATTGTAAGAATGACTCTCTTTGAAGTAAAAATGTTTTAAATGTGAAAAACATTTCCAGTATAAAGCCTGACATTGTGCCCAATTTCACGAACTATAGAAGCAAATTACGTTTAACCGTGTCTCTAGCTAATTTAAATTGTTCCAGTTACTGTTTATTTTGAACAGTTAACTTCATTCAATTTTGTATGGGACATTTTCTTCCGCTGGGTGCAAAGTTCAGGGCCACCTAAAAGCAGATGCTTCCCCTACTAGCGGGGGCGTGAAAGATTGTTTGTAAACTGATTGAGCCACTTGAAGAAATGTGAATTGTTCTGTGAAAATCGTTTTATTCATAAATTGTTATTTTATGTATTGTCATTCAATTCAGTTTAAAAAAACAAAGTCAAGAATAAAAGTAGGCCTATTGTTTGTTTGTTTTAGCACACAAACGTTTTTTATAAGATTTTGTAAAACCAATCATTTTAGAGTGAATTTAAGTGTATACTTCAAAAAGAAAACAACCAAATGGGAACGTTGTGTGAAGGTTCAGCGCAACCGCAGGGGAACGTTACAGTTGGTTGTTCTCTTAACGTTTAGAGAACGTTATAACTCTGAGGGAACGTTCCCTAAACGTTTGGTTTGGCTTGTACTAACCTTTAGAGAACCAAAAACTAACGTTCCCTAACGTTCCCTAAACGTTCTGTGTGCCTTCCCGACACTATTTTGCTGAATCACTGTTGCTGCGTCCAGGGCTCAGCGCTGCCCAAGGCGATTGTGATTGGTTTAAAGAAATGCCCAACAACCCAGTTTCTTCCTCATATCCCAGAATGCATGCGTGGTGTAACCAGATCTTACTCCCCAGGGCTTTGGAGATAGGTCGGGCAATGTGTGATTGCTTAAAATGGAATAACTAAAAGTTGAATTTAAAGTGGCTATTTGTAACTTTCAGTTTGTGTTGCTTCTAACTCTATAATTAATAGTTTTCAATGCAGATTTAAGTATCTTTTTTGCTTTGCAGATTTTGTTTTTAAATTACTTTAGACAACCAGGCCAACCAAAAAACAACACTTTAATAATGTTCAGTGTATTAACTGCTGTTTATACAAAATAACATTCCAATTTAATTGTCAGAAAGCTCAACGTGTTGTATCTAAATGAATGGGTTTTGTTTTTCTTCATTCTCTTACAGTACCAGACGACATAACTTCACTGTCAGTGACCCTTCCAGAGAATAACGTGATAAGAGTAACCTGTAATCCTAGCCATAATTTTAATGGACCTGGGGAAAAATTCAAAGCGCGTCTTCTTCGTGCTGGTGTCAATCCGATGGAGGCTGATAGTAAAAAGTGCAAGTTTGAATTCAAAGATCTAAGCTACTCAACAGAATACCAGCTGGAGGTTTGAGTCATTTTTGGTTTCAAAATGGGATTATAACTTTATTTCTCCATTTGTGCCTGCAATTTCAAGTATGCATTTTATTTGGTGGAAGTGTTCTCTGGGCTCAAAATCTGTCAAACCATTTGGCTGAAACATAGGTTTTCTTTATCATACTATATTTAGTCTCTGGGCACATGAGACCTTTCCACTTACTTCATGTGCCCAAACACCATATATAGAATGATAAGGAAATGGCCGCATGTCAAAAACTACAAGCAGCAAAATCAGCCATTTAATAACTCAACAAGATCAAAAACATGCACACATTTGCAGTGTGAAAAAAAAATCATATGAAGACGTTTAATAAACACAATGTAAGCGTTTTCGCTCATATTTTTGTGCTTTATCATGTAAGGTAAACAGGCAAAGTATTTCTTTAGCAGATTGCAAAACTTTAGACCAATCACAACAAATGTTGTGGCATTTTTCCTT
>NC_048415.1:8290613-8311171 GCF_013103735.1 Etheostoma cragini | reverse complement strand
GTAAACAGGCAAAGTATTTCTTTAGCAGATTGCAAAACTTTAGACCAATCACAACAAATGTTGTGGCATTTTTCCTTATTGTTCTAAATATCGTATTCATGCAAAAATTGAGATTTTTTTGTTGTGTTTTTTAGGTGAGAGCTTCCAACGTACGATCAGACGGCAAACCCTGGAAACAATCTGTTACCACTTCCTGTATGTGCCGTCTCAATTATTGCCACAAATGATCTCATTGTCCACTTAAATCCTTTGACACATTTTATTTTGTACACACGTTGATTTCTGTATATTGTATCTTAAATGCCAACACTTTGATATTATTTCCCCATTATTCTACAGATAATGACCAAGCTCTCATTGGGTTTCTGGTCTTCCTCATCATCGCCGTGTCTGTGGCTCTGCTTTTGGTCGTCTACAAGATTTACATTCTGAAGCGCACAAAGTCGCAGTAAGGATCCTTCTGCATCAGTTTGACGGTCACATTGTTTATGTTTCTATATATTTTTTATTTGTGTGGTTGTTTTGTTATACACAAATAGGCTAGGTGATTCTGTTATGGCAATACCTTTCATTTAAACTACATGAAGAGCACTATTATTGCATTAAAACAGGCAAATCATTATTACCTATATAAAACTCCTTATATAGGCCTTCTTTTCCATTCTATATTACACATCATTTTAATTCTTTAAAGTCAATCTTCACAAACTTTTTTTTCTTTTTTTTGCAGAGACCTGGGTGAAAACATGATGCTTATCTCAACAGCAAGTGAGTAAACTTTAGAGCTCCCGTTTTTTTCCTTGATTTTGTCTTGTATCATGTGATCTCAGCACTCTTTATGTGATAAATGGCAACCACATTGAACAGCAGCTGTTTTTAAAGGATTTATTTTTGTTATGTCCAAATATGCAGCTCTGTTCTTTTCTTTTTAATTATATAATTTAGAAACATGTTTTAAGGTAAATAATTCATAAAAACAGAAATATATTCAAATATTTACTGTACTGCAATTTGAAATACTGGCAAGTATTAGATTAGTTTTATTACAGTATTACATTGTTTCTGCTGGCTGGTTTGCTGTTGTAGATGATGAGGAGAACCTGTTGCCTGTCGAGCCAATTGCAGCAGAGTTACTGCTGGAAGCCTACAAGAGGAAGCTCGCAGATGAGGGAAGACTTTTCCTGCATGAATTTCAGGTACACTTTATACCTTTGTTTTTAGGGCACTGTATTTTGCATTTATTGCATGGTTTATAATAGAGTGGCAGAGAGAGATGACTTATAACAAAGGCTAGACTTGAATGAAGAAGGTTGGATGTGCATGCCAAGGACCATGGCCAGTTATAGATTAGAAAGAGTCTGGGTCGTTGGCAAGTTACATCATTTGTTTCTGCTTTCAGAGCATCCCCAGAATCTTCTCAAGGTACAATGTGAAAGAGGCCAAAAAGCCCTGCAATGTCCCCAAGAACCGCTACGTGGACATCCTGCCATGTGAGTCTTACATGAAGCTTTTGGGATTAAAGAGATGAAAGCACTTACGAGATGTGTAATGTGTATTTATAAACAGTAAATCAGTTGGTATAATACCTTGTAACTTGGCTTATCTGCACTCATAGATTTGGCCATACTGTGTAGACTGTGGCAGCTATTTCTTTCATATTTGTAGTTGTATTAAACTTTTGTGGAAAATGTTGCAAATTTGTGATGGATTACATCAACGTATGATATGGCTGTTATGTTTCAGGTTATCTCCATGAACAGCTTATTCAGTCTTTTTTTCATTCATTTACGGCTGTTAAGATGTCCTCTGCAATATTATTAATTCACTTTTATTAATCTAATTTTTAATTTATTTATTTATTTATTTATATTCTGTCTTGAACCAGATGATCATAACCGCGTCCAGCTGACCACCGGAAATGGAGAGACAGGATCTGATTACATCAATGCCAGCTTCATTGATGTATGAAACACAAAATTATATACACACATTACTCATGTTAAAGTGCTACGTTTTGGCCTCATGATCCCTCTCTGACAACACCCCTAATTGAACATTATGTGTTTTCCTGCTGCAGGGGTACAAGGAATCCAAAAAGTACATTGCAGCTCAAGGTAAAGCAAAGTTATCAAATACTTCTCTTACTCAGTACACTTGTGTTATGTTCCTGGTTGATACTAAGTGTGCATGTCTGTGTGTACAGTATATACATCCTATGTGTGTTTTAGGTCCGAAGGACGAGACTATGAGTGACTTCTGGAGGATGGTCTGGGAGCAGCAGTCATCTATCATTGTGATGGTAACACGCTGTGAAGAGGGAAATAGGGTAAGCACAGGAGTTTTAGTTGGCTTTGGTTAAAATGTTATAGTGGTAAATAGAGTCTTTTATGTGACTGCAAAAAATAAACTTCCCATAACTGACTGACTGATTGAGTCACACTTACATTATGGCTACTCGGCCACATATACTGTATCAGATATGGATAAGACCAAAACCCACATTCATCTGCACTCTGTGATCTGATTTGTTGGAGATGTTACTGTTTTGTCTTTAGCAGTCCGCTTTTAACATGCATCAACACGCAGTGATACTGATGTGCAAAATTGGGTTGTCCTTCACCCCTTTCTCTCTCGCTCTCTTTTCTCATGTTGCGCGCAGGTCAAGTGTGCGCAGTACTGGCCGTCTCCGGACCGGGAGACAGAGATCTTTTCGGAGTTTATAGTGAAGCTGAACTCAGAGGACCGCTGTCCAGATTACACCATCCGCCATCTCAGCCTGACTAATGTGAGTCTCGATAAAAACGCTTTTAACGTGTGTGTCTGTGTATAAGGCCAGTATATCTGTCCATCTTTATCTCAATAAATACACTTGATCAAATCTTACAAATGTATTTGTGTTCATATATGTTTTTGTGCATGTCTGCATAACCATCTTTATTTCTCTGTGTGTTTGTGTCTTCAGAAGAGGGAGAAGAACTCAGAGAGGGAGGTGACCCACATCCAGTTCATGAGTTGGCCGGACCACGGGGTCCCCGGGGAGCCACATCTGCTCCTGAAACTAAGGCGGCGTGTCAATGCTTTCAAAAATTTCTTTAGCGGCCCCATCGTCGTTCACTGCAGGTTAGTACAAGGTCCCATTCAAGGTCTGCTGTCCTTCACTTGTCTTTCATTTACGTTTCATTTAACAAAATTGTGCATTTGCTTGTATTTTCCCTTCTACTTCTATGGCATGACAAACCTGGAAACACATTACATTTAGTGTATATCACAGTCATATCCCTTGTTGTTTATTCTGTAAATTTTTATACATATATATATACTGTACATACACAAACTGTTTTTATAAACCTGTGCTAGTGTTTGTATCAGGGTAGAAGCTAAAGAGTCTTTAGTTGTAATCATACATACTGTATGCAATGCCAGTAAAGTTCATGTTTATATCCATGTTATAAAAAACTGGACTCCTATTAGATTAGTCTGACTGGATCATTTACTTTGAACATATGACCAAAATCCTCAGACCTGCTTATGCACACAGTAGGTTTGTTAAAGACTCTTTTCAGGCATGCATCTCAACTTGTTTCATTGCTTCTATGGCTTCTGAATTGAGAAAAACAACTAAAACAAGTCATTGCAAATCAGGTTGACTCATCAAACCATATCCTGTCTCTCTTTGCTTCTAACTAACTAATTTCTAACTACTGCTTGACTTCCCCATACTTGCCAAAGATAGACATGTTCAATGCCATACAATGTTATAATCTCATGTGTAGCGCGGGAGTCGGCAGGACAGGTACCTACATTGGCATCGATGCCATGATGGAGGGTCTAGAGGCGGAGGGCAGAGTGGACATCTACGGTTACGTAGTCCGACTACGCAGACAGAGGTGTCTCATGGTTCAAGTAGAGGTAAAATGTCAATTTATATCATACTTTAGACACAGTGTGTACTTGCAGGTGTGTGTGTCTCATTAGAGCTGAGTTATTTAACTGCGTGTGTTGACTCCAGTTCTCAGGTGGTGTGTAGCCTACTCAAAGTGCAAATACAAATTATTTATCAATTTAATTTTTTAAAATCTCGACACATCATGAAAGTCCATAATCAATTTGGAGGTGCACTTCAGGTTCTAGCTTGACTTTATTATTCATTTGTAGCTATTACACAATATATCTTGAGTGTGTTACACACTGGAGGCTATGCACAGTATGAGTATGAGCATGTGCAGTACATGCTTTGGGTATATTTGTACATGTAATGCTCAACCGACTAAAGTTATTGTTTATTTATTATTATTTAATTTTTTTATTGTTTATGGTAAATATTAGCACAACAGAGAAAAAGTGCAATAAATACACCAGCACGTTTTGCACTTCGCACTTTAATTATTACAGTTACTACTCAAGATTTTGTATTGTCTGTACAGTCATTTGTGTCTTCTTTTATGTCCTAAGATGCTTTGTTGATCTTATGTTTATGTTCTTATATCATGTTGATTTTAGAATGTTTTCTCTGTTACATGTTTGTGTTGTGAAGCAACACATTTAAGCACTATGTCCAAGGCAAATTTTCCCTCTGGGACATTAAAGTGTATTCTATTCATATCTGTTCTATTTTATTCTAACATATTTAGAACGCTAACTGTTTTACTGTTCTAATGAAGAACATTTGGAAAGTTGACCCAGTACAAAAGCAACATTTTGATTATTTAACCTAAACCAATCACAGAGAAGGAAGCAGAGATAACTAATTTAGAATGAGTTAGATAGGGATTTGTAACCTTGTAGAGGCCTTGTAGAGGAGATGTGGATTGTGTAGCTCAGTAGCAGTTTGTGTATTTGTTCTATCCCCAAACTGTATATCCTTCATTTTTTAAGTACATTTGTTATCACACAGGCCCAGTACATCCTGATTCACCAGGCGCTGCTGGAGCACAATCAGTTTGGAGAGACTGAGTTTGGTGTATCTGAGCTCCACAGCACACTGAGCACACTCAAACAGAAGAACCCGGGCAATGAACCCACCTTAATGCAGGATGAGTTTGAGGTATGACACAAAATAAGAGTTTTAGATCCTTTTAAAATGTGTTTAAAAACATAGTCTTCTCATTAACCTTTTTTTTTCTGCTCACCTCTTATTGATTAATATGGAAGAAATGACAAATGTTAAAAGTCTTTGTCCTGCAATTCAGAGACTGCCATCCTATAAAAACTGGAGGACATTCAACACAGGGATCACAGAAGAGAACAAGAAGAAAAATCGCTTTTCATCTGTCATCCCTTGTAAGTATCATCTTAGCGGAGGGACAAATAATGGTAACACTTTATAATAAATGGAAAATTGATCGTTACTTAAACTTGAGTTAGAGGTTATTTTACTGTTATCTAACCATGAAATGATAATTTATTATGTTTTTGTTGCTTTATCATTCGTGTAAAATGAAAAAAATGTGTTCATACATTTAGATAGATCAATGGTTAATTAGTATTTGTAAATCATCTATTAACATTATTTGGATGCTATTATATAGTTTATATAGTAACAACTATGGCTTATAATATTTAGTTAAACATCAATAAGTGGTTTATACAGTAAAGCATCAAGTGTCCTTTTTTGGTGATCTATAAAAGAGATGATTATTTAATTGTTACGAATTATAAATAAAAGTATTTATTTACCATTAACATTATGTGTGCAACAATTAAATGTTAAATTAACATAGCTTATAGAGTTACTGATTTTGTTATAGTGTGATGGTTACAATAAAAAGTGTAACCTAAATTATATTTTACACTATGTAATAACAACTATAATATATCTGTGTGTATGTACACCATGTTTACACTGTACATGCAGTCATACAGCAGAGTGAATATGTTTAATTTCACTTGTGCCTCAGATGACTACAACCGAGTGTTGCTGAAGGTAGATGAAGGACGCAGTCATGATAGTGACCCTGATGAGGAAGACGAGGACGATTCATCAGATGAGGAAGATGAGGACTTCAGTCAATATATCAATGCCTCCCACATTGATGTAGGTTATTTCATGGACACTTTCAGATGATTTCCTTACTTGTTTCTGCATACCTCCAACATTAATCTCCACGCCAAGACAAAAAAAACCTGTGTTTTGTTGAATTGAGTCTTGGCAAACACTGTTCCTGTTGCAGCAGGTGTTATCTCATTAACTCTGAATTGATTCTCATCTTTCATGCAGTTCCAGTTGAATTTTAAAACAAGTTTAATTAAATTTGTACTATTTGTTTGGATTGTGTACGACAATAGATAGATGTGTTTTCTTTCCCACACAGGGATACTGGGGCCCACGCACCTTAATCGCAGCACAGACTCCGCTGCCAGACACCATGGCGGACTTCTGGTTGATGGTTTACCAGAAGAAAGCATCTACTATTGTCATGCTCTCAGACTGCAAAGAGGGAGATCAGGTACAGTACCATAATGGTGTATACTTTACATACAGAACACACTAAAGGTGCTCTTGGTGCACATATGGTAAACCCACTTGTTTTCTTGTGTGTCTTCTTGTTTGCAGGAGTCTGACTGTATCTACTGGGATAAAGACAAGAAAACATTTGGTGATTTTGAGGTGGAGGTGGCAAGCACGGACAGCTCCCCAACTTTCATTAGCCGCAACATGCTGATCCGTCATGTCAAGGTAACACAACAGCAACCTACTCACAAACTCTGCTCCATTCCCATATTTATCACTATCAGTCTGTGGGGTGACTATAGTCATTTCAAGCGGTTTTAAACCCACACCACTCCTGTCAACAGAGGAAAGAGAGTCGGCCGGTGAAACATTTCCAGTTCCTGAAGTGGGGGAGTGGCGAGCTTCCGCAGAATCCTCAAGATTTCACGGACATGATCAAGGACATAAAACACAGTCGTAGCAGCAAATCACAGAGGAGCATGCCCATCGTGGTCCACTGCAAGTAAGACAACCTCACAGAAAATGTCCTCTAGAATCTTTAAAGGGGATTATGTTTACAACCACAACATATCCATAAGAAGCTTATAAACGCTAAAATTTCAAGCTTTTACTCTTTTGGAAGACAAAACCACTTCCGACTCAAGTTTTGATGCAGATCCAAGTCTAATTCTTGTGAGGTTGCGCTTAAAGAGCTTGATAAAGGTTACAACTCATTTGACACCATGTTAAGCTCTAGAGTGGCATGCCTTTTTTTAATAACAGTATTTATAGAAAAATACTGTCAGATTTGTCAGAACATATTGGGGGACGCTAAGCTTGTTACATTCAAACAAGTCACCAATTGTACAACAATTCTTTATTTTTGTTTCATAAATAAAAGGTTAAAAGCTTACTAAAAATAGGTTTACAATATCAAAGGTTAGTGTTTCAATCAGAGTTGAGGTGTTATCTCATTACAAGGAGGACGTGTGTGTGGTTCTCTTCTGTGTGGAGGTTGCATGTTCTTTCTTGGAAGGGACTAGAGACACCAAATCATCTCTGGATATAAACACAATTGTATAATTTGGTCCATGTTTGTAAAACTTCTAAGAATTATACTGAAGAATGCTCTAAAGAGACTAAATAGGAGTTCAATAAATTCTTAGCTGAGCAATAAAATACATTAGCAAGCTACACAGCAAAGTGTAAGAGGGAGCTTTAATGATTCCAGGAATCACCGGTATGAACAGAACAGGAGTAGCCAATCAACATATCAAAACAAGTTTCATGTTATTTTCATTTGCGTGAAATCCTTAACATCTCTAGTAGCAAATAACATATTCATATCATCTAAATATATAAATTGGGATGATGCTGCAGCCTGGTATAAACTTAAAAAGCGTCAGTCAGCATAATTAATTGAAAAAAATGACATAACCTGCTGCTTACCATTGTGTGTATGTGTGCGTGTGCGTGTGTACGTGCGTGTGAGTGTGTTTGCGCGTGTGTGTGTGTGTGTGCGCGTGTGTGTGTGTGTGTGTGTGCGCGTGTGTCCCTCTCCCCAGTGATGGCTCATCCTGCTCAGGGATTTTCTGTGCTCTGTGGAACCTGCTGGACAGCGCTGAGACTGAGAAGGTGGTGGATGTTTTCCAGGTGGCAAAAACCTTACGCAAGGAAAGACAAGGGATGCTTTCCCGCCTGGTAAGAAAAAAGAAAGAGGAACCCAGTATCTTACTTTTAGCAAAGAGTTTCACTGCTTTATTGAGAGTGAAAAGTATAACCGCACTTGACTGGTCACTGTCAATCATGGACACTTGTTTTTATGTAGCTGCTGGTATCTGTTAAATGATCTGAACTGTGGTAGTTTATACCAAGTTAAGCTTGTTAAATTGCTGTTAAAATTGTAATTCAATGTTTTAGATTAGAATGCCATTTTGAAGAATTAAAGGATGAGTGAGCTTTAGTGAGTTTTGATTCAAAATAAACTACAGTGCCCATCTTTCATCAATGAAAGAACAAATCAATCAGTGGGACTGTGCAGCTCGTTAATGTGTTTTTAATAGATTGTGGACAGCAATGGAGGTCTATGGCACATAGAAATCAGCTGTAGTATATCAAGCTTTGGTAACACAGGCAATACTTCGTCAGAAGGAGAAATTCATTCTCGGTTTTGGTCTTTTTGTGGCATTTGTTGCCAACAAGAAAAACATAGAATATCAACAGTTTCATTTAAAAATGGTGCTCTTTTTTGTATATTGCTTAGAAAGTCTACAAAGACAGGTTCACTTAACAGCTTAGCAATATATATTTATGTTTCCACTCAAATCTCTCTGTGTCTTTTACAGGAGCATTACCAGTTCTTGTACGACGCTCTGGAGGGAGTCTTCCCTTTCCAGAATGGGGAAGTGAAAGCAGTACAGGCCTCTGCAGCTGACTCTGTCCAGGTTGTCAATGAAACCAAAGCAGCAGAGCAACCAACAGAGGCTAAGGCTAAGCAGCCAGCCAGCATTACCACCAATGACCAGCAGGGGGCGACAGAGAGCGGTCAGCTTGTGGCTGATGGAGGGAAGGAAGACAAAAAAGATGAGCCCGAAAAAGTTTCCACAGAGACAACACCGCTTGAGGACACCAGCGACAGTACCACTGTCACTGTGGAGGTCTGAGAGGGGTGATAGCTGGAAGGCTGTGCCTTTTACATTTGGGAATAAGCGCTTCAGTTGAATGCTTTCTTTTAATTACTTTATGAATGTATGAACATTGTTAAGACAGTGTTGTTTTGGTTGAGATTTGTTAAAGAATTTGATCAAATATTTTAATGGCAATGTCCAAAAATATGATTTAAATTAAGTTATAAATATTTTAATAGAAAACGTGAAGAGTGCAAAAATTAAGTTCTGTGAGCAAAGTTTACTAGAAACGCTGTCGTCAAACTAGGGGCCTTGGTAAGAGACATCCCAGAACTACATTTAAAATAGTTGTTGTTTTATATCTCTCTATAAATTCATGTTGAGTTGTAGTTAGTTTCTGCATTTTTAGTCTCCCTAAATATGTATATATATATATATATATATATATATATATATATATATATATATATATATATATATATAGATATGGATATGCATAACAATCTGGTATATTTGTTGTTAAATTCAAAATTTGCTATGTGACACTGTGTCATTTTATTAAAAGAGACTTACTACGAGACTTTTATTTATGTAGTATGAGTATTTGCTCATTAACATTATCATTTGAATGTTTGTTTTCTTCGTGGATGAACTGTAGTAGCTGGATTAACCAAGTCCAAAACATATTTTACAGGGCCTCCAAAACCCATTAACATTCAGTTTCTTACTTTTAGTGATTTAGTGATTTACATGAACACTTTTTGCCAAAGTTAGTAGTTTCAGTCCCAGTGATGGTTTTGATTGTTTCACATGAAGGATGTCAGTGCTCTTCTCACTGGTTTGATGTGGGGTGGGCTCTATTGGAAAAAACAAACACTTGTGCTAATTCAAAATAATGTGACTGGTAAGAAAACAGTGAAAAAAAAGAAAGTTTAAAAAAGGCAGGCTTCTGACCAAAGGTTGCCAGTTTGATTCCCAAACCAACCCTAAAAAAGGTTCCATCAAAAAGGCCAAACAAGTCACTGAAAAGTTACACGAGTAAAATTTAATTATTGTGAAATATGATATAAAAGACTGTGGAGGAGAAAAAACTGTTAATACTAATTTACTTTGAAAACATTTAAAATCGACTGTGTAATCATTGTAAAAGGCAATCAGTTACAGCATGTAAGACACACAAAATACAACATGAGCAGATTCCTCAAATTCAGGACAATCGTAAACAATCCATCCATCACATTGAAATAATGCGCTTTTGTGAACTTGAGTCCTTGATATGAATCTGTCATATTTCTCTAATCAGAGCTGTATCTTCAACTGATTCAGTGAATTCCCAGCTACAATTTATTTTCAATCTCTAAATAACCATCACAAATAACAATACATTGTACAAAAATAATCTATTTATAAAGATTATCAAATTCAGTTCAATCAAAGAGAAAACCTGTGCTTTTTCTCTCACACCTCTGATTCTATGTAAGAGGCTCAGAGGTTTGTGAACGTTATACCTCAACACATGCAGCACTGAGAACATGTCGGCTCATGTTGTAACAGGCACAAATTATTGTGCTCGTCAAAAAACAGTTACAGGATTTAATAGCTCCCTAATGCCGGCTGTCTGTCTGTGGAGAAAGGTGTTATATAGACACAGTGTTGTGATAAATTGATTCAGTCAATGCAGACATCAGGCTCAACAATACTTAAAGATGTATCAAAATACAGTTTTATATTAATATAATGCTAACATATTAGAGCTTACCTTACTTGTCATGGTAAAAACTACACTGCAGAATAGCATAGTTTTGGTAGGAAATAATGCCAAATATGTACTTTTAGTATTCTAACACAGACAGTATGCCTATCCGAAAAAACAAAAACAATTTTTTTTTTCAAATATTTACAATAAAGTAAACAGCTGCATACACAATGGACTTTTGCAGAAAATAGTAGAACAATTCTAACAAGTGCTTTCTAATACAATAACACAGTAGGTTTTAGTCACTTATTGGCATAGTGAGGATTTCAATTATTTAAAATGATGCAGTAATGATTAATATTTGGATATTTTGAAATGGCATCAAACACACTGTAGTGTTTTTTGCACTTCCCTAATTAAAGCCCTTCTATTATTGATTTAACATCTCATGTGTTTTTTGCAAAGTTTTTGGCCACTTCTGTCTGTCCTCAACTTTTGCTACATTAAACAGGACACAATTGACAGAACACACATTTCTCTGAATTCTAGGAAGCAGCAAAATTCCTTTCTCTTCTGTATTTCTCAGTACTTGATCATTGTTCACTTGTTCAACTTCACAAGTCACAGCTCAGTCACTCACAAAACACCATTTTCTGTTAAATACCAGAAGTAGAAGCAGCTCATAACTAAGGTGAGTCAAAGGTGAGTCTTCTTCTAATGCATTGTGCAAACATACAATATATTCTGGTTCACCTCTTAGAGCTGCTGATGTACATTTCTAATTAAGAAATGTTTTAAACAAACCATTCATTTAGCTTTCGTTCTCCACATTTTATTAAACAATGAGAAGAACTACCGCACAATGTCTCAATGCTGATATATATTTATGGTTTTTAATGGTTTCGGTCTGTCTGTCCTTTATCAGGTATATACACATAGATCGATAAATATTGTAGCTTTAAGCCAGACAGTGTCCGATAGTTCTCTTTTTTTTTTTACAAGATTGCACCTTTCTCCTTCGCATGTCCACAAATTCAGGTGTACAGAGATGTTTTCTAAAAAATCTCCACATGGCAAAAGTCAGACCAGGCCATCAAGTATAGCTGTCAGCGTGGCAGGCCCCCTCGCCCCCCTCATGGCTTTATGTTACTGTTTCCCTCTCTTGCTCCGCCTGTACTGGCATTATCACCACCCTCTACTTCAAGGCATAGCAACATCTTCCCTGCTGTATGTTGAGGACTGGAAGCTGGGGAATGGACCTCCAGTGTCGACTGCTGGAGCTCCTTCTTCCTCTGTCTTTCAGCTCAGCAGCTGAAATAACTGGAATCAAACTTAACTTCCCTGCATTGTGTCACATCTTCACCTGTTCAACCTTTAGCTGGACCATTTCAGATAAAATGGCTAGTTTGACTCAGCATCGGGTTCACCAGTTAAAACCAGCTCAGCTAATCTGGACCCACAAAATGCATGGCCAGCTATGATATAGTGTAAAAACCACAGGAAGCCTCAGTTTTAACCTTCAGTCATTTCTTGGCCTTGCTGTCTGGTTTCTCTGCTGTGTTGCCGTTTGATGAGGTCTGCCTTGCAGTTGCAGGTCGGGCCTGGGAGGGGTCAGATGTTGCTTTGGTGTTGTCAGATTGGACTTTGGCAGTTTCTGGACGTGTTTTGGACTCTTTCTTAGGCGGTTGAGGGGTGGCCGGCTCCCAGAGGATGAACTCATGCAGGAGTGTGTTGACAGCCTCGGGACACTCCATCATGACCATATGACTGCCTTCTTCCAGGACCTTTAGGAAGCCCATCAGGAGGATCTTAAAGAAAGATACAAGCAAATTTTTTTTGATTCATGAAACAGCAATGCTTTGTATTAAGTGACAAAGCACTAGTCTGGTACCAATGTAGATGGAAAAATTGCTGGAAGGTGGTACTTTTCTGTAGGTTTTCACTATGATCTATTTCACAGTAGACCTAGTTATTAGATCGATTGTTGATATGAAAATATAAAAAAATTATAGTCACTGTCAAAATAAACAAAAAAAGTAAAATAATTTTTCTTTGCTCCAGAGGCTTTTTCCATTCGTTTGATTTTGATATGAATTTTATTTTTTTTAAATGTTATGGAAGGCACTATAGTTTAGAAAATGGTCAAAAATTATGAAAAGTGTGTAAAGTTTTTGGTTAGGGCTGAAATGGCAAAACGGTGCAGATTATTCTACAAACATAACAGACAAAATGTAAAGGATATGGTGCTTCATGGCCTAAACCATCAGAAAATAAAATCTAAGTTTTAACATTGTTATTTCTTATGACCCAACCAAAAAATCGTGACTAATTTTGACCATCTGGTTGTCTCAGTCCACTCTAACCAAACATTTGGCTCAAACTATGACAGCAGTGTTTTCAGTAGTGTGTTTTAGGCCTTTGGGGTTGAAGAGTCCCACTCACCTCCGCCATGCGCTGGTCTTCTTCGATGGGGACAAACTTGTCGTGCATGCCGTGAACCAGCAGGATGGGCACTGTGAGTTCAGCATGGTAGACTTCGTCCCCCTCGGGCCAGTACTGCCCGCTCATCATGGCGCGCAGCACAAAGGACGACACATTAAAGGCGTTGTTATCTTTTAGCAGCTGCTTCTCCTTGGCACCCTGCCGAGCAAAGCCAGCCCTGTAGGGGGCAGAGCAAAGGAGATTCACTTGAATTACAAATGGCTTAAAAAACAAAAACAGGATTCTGATTACAACATACTGTGGTTGAAAACGCAGTGCCACATGGAGATAGCATTACTATCACACTTGACCGTAGCTAGCAACATAAATGTTTGGGTATTTCAGTTGGAACAGTTCCTATGATAACAGCTGCTAGGTACGTTTGGGAGGTTAAAGATCTTTGGACTGATGGTCAGGACACAGCCATGCTGTTAGCCTCAGACGTTTCCACATACTACAGACTTGATGCCACTGCATGTTTATGATCCTCATTGTTTTTGTTTCTTTTTTGTCTTCCAAATGTGATTATTTATTATATTTATTTCATTTCATTATTTCTAAATAAATGTTAATCCATGAGCACTATCGTCTGCAGCTTTAAGTTGTATTTCATACCACCGTATAACAATTAGTATATATTCTGCTCCAGATTCTGCAAAATACAAATACAATTACAGTACATGTTTATTAATCATTTTGACTGGTAACTTTTTTACTGTTACTGTTGTGTTGACGTCTGTCTTACTTAAGAAAGCACCAGGCAAGCAGCGGCGAGAGGCAGTGAAGCACACAGGTGGGCAAGTTGAAGATGGAGCATAGGCTTGGCTCCAGAGCTGTGGGACCACCTCCATTGATCATTACCATCTTGTGGACCTGTTCCGGATACTCGTGGGCCAGGAAGGTACAGAATGACACACTAGGAGAGCGGAACAGAAGGCAGGTTATAGGACAGGCTAGGAGAACCAGGGTAAACATGCAGTTTGTTTTAGTATAGTTAGAATAGGCCTACTCTATCTGAAAAGTGTGTTGGAAATGACAATTCTGACATTTTAACATGTGCTGTACATATTTGGAGAATATCAACTTATTCATCAGAAGAAACCAAAGCACTGTGAAGCTGCAACTGCAAAATAAACTGTAAAATAAACCACAAGTATGGTAGGAACACATCTGTCAGATACTTATTACATGAATCAATCAATTCTTCAGTCTTTAGTGAAAATGACACATTAAAATCTCCCAGAAACTACTTGTAACCACTATGGATACAAGTGCCACTTTTTAGACAAAAATAAACAAATACCTCAGTTACACAGCAATATCTATGTAAGGTTTCCACTGAATGTATTGGATTGATAAATAGTGCATCTTATTGCTTATAAAGATAACCTTTTGTCGTTTGTAAGAGGAGATGTGTCTCACTTTAAGACATACAGTACAAATCCAATCATAATTAAAGCTGCAAGCAGTGTTGGACGGGCCCTCGATAACCTGGCAGATGCCACTCCTTGCAACCGGGCATTTGCGCGTCACTCAGACACTGAACATTGTCACAAATGAAAAAGGAACTCCCTGCTGAGTTCAACAATACCTCACACAAGCCTCTACGTCATACATGTCATTATCTGTGGGGCGTGGCCGAGGCATATGGGGGCATGTCAAACCATCACCAATGAAAAAGGAAGTCTCTGCTTAGTTCAATGACACCTCACATAAGACTACCATAAATGGGTCACCAGCTATGAAAGAGGTATCACTTAAGCATAGGGGCCGGGCCAAACATCACAAATGAAGAAGGAACGCTCTGCTGAGTTTAATGACACCTCACGCAAGACTGTACCTTAAACAGTTCAAATGTTATGAAAAGGGGCGTGGCCTAAGTGGATGGGCGTGGTTAAAGTATAGGGGCCGGCTCAGTATCATATGTAGGACACATTATAAGTTTCATGTAAATCCGATGATGTTTGTCTGTAATGCTGATTTCCTGTTGCCAGTTGGTGGCGCTATCTCCAAAAGTCAATATTTGCCTGGAGATGTCCTCAAGCCTGAACTCTTGTTGACTGTGGGAAAATTCAAGCTGATAAGACAACGTACACTGTAGTTACAGCCACTTGCTGCTTCATCGTAAAACACTCAAAATGGCTGCTATGTCACGCCCACAACGTTTGACAAAAAGTTGTTCTTTAACTTTTCATTGTTAACGTATTTAGATGACACAGACTGAAAAAAGGCAATTCATTTGACCAAATACTAATAATTCTTTCACTTCCAATAGGGCTTTCGCTGCTTTCGGCGCTCGGGCCTTAAATATCCCATAACTGAAACAGCAGCAAATGCAAAACCATTTGAAAAGCTGAAACCAGCAAATGTTGCATTGTAGTGTGCATTTTCTTATTAAATGAATGACACAATGAAGCAATTATCAAACATACATTAACTTTAAACTAAAACTATTCAAATGTTCAGTTTACTGATATTGAAATTGATGGAATTACACAACATTAAAATAAGAACATGGTCATGTTCTGGCATGTCTGGACATCTTATACTTAATATTATGGGCAACAAAACAAATACATATGCAGTTAAGTTTCTTTCGTTTTCTTACTTTAATAGTGATATTTAACTATTTTTGGCATATCCCGGAGTCCTCTAAATCCTCTTTTTTTAATTTAACTTTTTGTAATAGTGTAATCGTGTGACTTTTACCCATATGAATGTCCTATGAGAATATTCCTCTTCCGTGCATATCTCTTGAAGATAAGTCTCATATCCTCAGCCAGGGCATAAAAGGTGTAGGCAGCAACTATTTTTGGTGCTGAGCTGGCTCCATGGCCTGCCAAGTCTGGGGTGATCACTTCATAGCCCAGCTTGGAAAAGTAGTCCAACTGGCTTCCCCATATGTCCAGTGAGCCTCCCACTCCATGGATGAAGAACAGAGCCACGTCTGCATGTGTCCCTTTACAGGCTGATATCTTCCTCTCACAGTCGATCACCACAGTGCGCTTGGGCTTCCGCCTGCGCTTCCTGAGTTGCTGCGACTGGCCAGTCTGTCCAGCAGCAGGTACCTCTCTTCCTACTCCTGTTTCAGCTGACCCGTCTGTTCCAGCTGTGACAGACTTAGACCTGGCCTCAGGGATGCTGGCGGGCGGTGAAGAGTTACCACAGTCTGTCAGTTCAACCTCTACAGTGCTGTTTAGGTCTGTCTCCCCGTTCTGGCAGTTTTTCTGCTCTGCACTCGCCCTGTCACCCAAGTTCTCAATAAATAGCTGTCCGTTACGATATACTGTGATCTTTCGTTTGCAGCTGATACTCCCACCCTGCCCAGTGGGTTCCTCCACCACCTGCCGGTCAGGGATAATATGTCGAACCCGCAGGATGCGGCCTGGTTTCACCTCCACAAACTCATAGCCATCAGCAAGTTCTGAGGTTTCTACAGGAACAACAACATTGGACGACTTTGAGGTCAGGCAGCAGAGAAGACCCTCCATAAAGTTGGTCAGCATGGCTGCTTGTCTGTATGGAATACATTCAAATAATAATACACATAAATCAGCACCACATGCAAACGTAAATGAAACAAGGTCACAGAAAACCAAAGGCACATCAATTATAAAATGATCCATGTTTACAAGCAAGTACTCCCTTCAACTTATATAGACTATAAAGGTCGGTAAAACTAGTAAACTATCTTTCAGTGAAGCCTAACAATCTAGATTAACTAATCAACTCTATTTCTGTTAACCATTAAGTTTGAATCTGGTTTGAATACATAAACACCCTCAACTCATCAACATAATTTAGGGGTGAAGTGAATTCTTTGTCTGTTGGAGCCCCTCTTACAAATAAGTCTAAGGTCTGTTATTATAGGCAAGTTCTGGCTCATCACAAACATATAAATAACTAAATGTACTTATTTACAACTTGTGATGTTCAAATGAACTATTTCAAAAGAAGTCAACTTATATTGATGCACATTTGGATAAAAAATAGAAAAGACAACAGAGAGAACAGTAAAAATGTAAAACGAACACACCATGTTGTTGTTACCATGACAAAATTAGACGATGGTAGACGGTTGAGAGATGGTAGATTGTAGAGAGAAAAAATCACATCAGCAACTATAATTTTTTGTGTGTTGACTAATATGCAGATAATGAGCAGATTTTGGAATTGTAAATAAGTTTATTTTGTTTGTACCTCTGTTTTAATTATTTCATAACACATATATTTAAATGTTTAAGCTGTATTTCTAACTACTGTAAGTTCTACAAGTTGCACAATTATGTTTACTATTTACACTTATTTTTAAAAAGAACATCACTCGGTATATTGTTGCCATAATGTACTCTACTAACTCCCAAATATCAGCATCTGCCTCAAAGTTGCAGTGTTCTGTTGTGCAATTTAAAAAAAAATTTTTTTTATTTATCTTCAGAAATCTTTAAATCCCTACATTAACTAAGAATCCAAACCTATAGTATATGCACCATTCAAAGAGGTAAACCAGTTAATGTGCCTTTACAATCTAGTTTTAAATTCCTTAGTGAAAACCCTTGAGACTTTCTGTCAGTTTTGAGAGCAGTGCAGACTTTGGGGGTATTAAAAGCCTGGACCAGTAATAGCTCCCTGAGTTAAAGCTGTCCGCCACGTGATCACTCTGCACCGGCGCACGCCGCCATACTGTCTGCCAATCTACAAAACAACCAAAGGTAATTAATGGTACTTTTTTGTAGTATGGCCCAGTAAACAATCTTCTTAAATCATATTAAATATTAAAGGAAATTACTTTGGTGTAAATTAATTTCGTACGTGAGAAAAACTCACACACACACTACATGTTATAATTATGTGGAGAAATGCTAAATGTGGAAATTAAAAAGGTAAGGATTTAATATTGAAAACCATAAACCATCAGAGAAGTAAATAATCAAAGGATGAATGTCTCAGAGACAGTACAGATGCAGTATAAACAGTATGTGTCAGGTTATCAGTTGATTATCTACTAGTGCCACAGTAGCCGATCAGGGTCTGCAAGTCTCTCAGCTTGAGCATTATCCTTCCTCCCTGTTCCTCCCCGTCCTGCTAGAGGGGATTATGCTCTCCGTCTCTCGGTCTAAGTCCACACAACACAATCTGTCCATCTCTTCTCTCGATGAAAACAGTGACACTGTGCGGTGATAGTTTTACCTTTTGTTTGATTTGTTGCATATTTCATGTGGGGATTATTGACACAATTTAATATACCTGTTTCACTTGCTATTCTTGTTCCCTTACTGCTTACACTTGCACATCCTTTAGCCAAACAACAGTGCTGCGAAGTGTTATGTGCCTAACAAATGTCAGAAGTGGAGCAGGCCATTTTGATATCACATGAGGGTGACACATTGAACTAATCCTATCTTCACATCAAAAGGTATCCATTATCCAGAGACAAGGTGTGACCTGTGATAAACACAATTCCTTTTTTTGTTCTGTTTCTTAGTGTCCATTCACACTAAACATTGACACAAGTATAGACATATCTTCACGTTTTTCATTCCCTTACAGACATAAAAACACCCATAAATCCACCCCCCCCCCCCAGATTCAACTCATACACCTCAGATATTAAAAGCAACTTAAAAATAGATAATTTTTAATAGATAGATTACAAATAATCTATATCCATTATATCTATATCTAATATCTATTAAATACATATTTAATAGTAAGATTACATGTTCTTTAATTGAAACAAAATACAGAGGTGGTGTTGTGTGGTAAAGTTTGGTCTTACAATACATGTCCTTGCCTCTTTTTTGTCACAGTCTCCCCTTGCCACTCTGATAGCCTGTGTATGTATTATTCAAAGGGATAGCATACCTGGCAAAATCACACCTTGAAATCCCTGCCCATTAGGCCATGGGCTAATCGTGACAGTAATGAGGGAAAGATGAAGGGAACAATTTGACTTTTACACCCTAAAGATCATGCTGGTTTAAAGAACTGACCACCTCTGTCACAATACTGCGCCCTTAACTGATTGAACAGAAAATGACATGTAGAGAAAATACTGTTCTCTTCAATAATATGCTGCTGTGTCTTATTATTATGTGAGTTTGCTTCTCTGTGCTTGATCTCTTCCATTTGGACCTCGTACTGTATGATGAAGCACTGCAGCAAGTTTGATTCCCTTTGTGGTTACTACTGTAAGTGGCGTCTGTTGACAGTGGCTGCTAGAGGCTGTTATAAAATAATTCACGCAGGTCAGACACAACCACAATGGGACTGATGCCCAGTACAGAGCTGAGACTGTCACCATGGGGGATTAAAAACAACTACAGTAGGTTCATAGTTGAAAGATCCTGCCTAGCTAAATCATGTGAACATTGAATCCTGATCCTTTTTGCACTTACTTACTGTTGTGTGCCACAATTTAAAAAATAAATAGTGCTGTTTACCTTTCAAATTTATCTTTTTTATGGACTTTTTCAGGATAGTTTCAGCATAAAAATAGCTGTCCTATTGCACACCTGAAGATGAATATAACCTCACTACCTGCATGTTGCTTGCTATATGAAGACAAACGCGCTGACTCAAAAGCAATGCTCATCTAATAGGAATTTCTTAATTTATTTATTTATTTAAATTGGACAGTTCATAATTGATACCAATTTGAGAAAAAAACAAAACTGTTTTGCATATTTCGGTAAAATGCTACGTGTTTACCTGGTGTTTAGGGTGAAGGTAATGGTCATGGAGTCACTAATACCAACATTTAAATAATTCAATAAACCCAAGTAATAATAATAGTGATAACATAAAGTAATAATTCAATCTACACAGCTCTATAAAGAAGGCAACATCTCTTCATTCCCCATTCATCTGCATGTTTATTTGTTGTCTGTTGCCAATAATTTACAGCTTAAAGTATAATATGACAAAACAACACAGACAGTTAAAGACACATGAATGCCATTAAAGAAAAATGCTTACCTTTATATGATCAACTACTCGAGTGAAATAATGTAGTTTTCTTATCAAGCACTGTGGAAGTAATTACAAGCGCTGTAATCTGTTGCAGTCAATCCAATAATCTAATTTATCTGGATTCTGTTGTCCTGTAGGTAGCCTTCACATCGCGGCCAGTGTTAGCCAACTGACAGCATGTCTGTCGTTGTGCTACAGAGGCACAGATCCAAAATATCAACATGTTCCAGCACTCCACTTCCATGTTGGAATATTGGTGGCTTGAAGACGCACCGGAGCTCCGCCGGATGTGTCACCTATCACCGTGTCGGTGCGACTGTGCAACCTAGTTCAGTTTGTGTGATGAACAGCC
>NC_048415.1:8191728-8290603 GCF_013103735.1 Etheostoma cragini | reverse complement strand
GCTGCTATGTGACGGGAGAGGATAATGCTGTGTTCTATGTGCTGTAAGGAGTAGCCTTAGTGAATAGTAAATCAAGTTAAAAATGTGAAATCAACATGTGCATTAGACAATCTTTCTCAGAGTTCACTAAACCTCTGGCCTTCATTATTGCTACTTGAGGTGACGAATAATTCAATGCAATATTCTACCAATTACATAATTTGCTTCAAAATGCAATGTGTTGATGGGTCCAGCATTTGTGGGATGGCATCATGGCCAGATCAAGTTAGCTAGAGTAGCACTATGTCTTTTTAAATTTGGTGGATGTGTTCAATCTGGTTTAATCTGGTACCAAATAGCAGTGTTGTTTTTCCTTACTTTAATGTTCCTTTGACTGTTTTACTAACTACGTTTACAATACTTTTGCAAGAAAAACTGGACAATAGGCACTGGAAAATTTGCCACAACGGCAAACAATATTCCCTCCGTCTTATCAGCATCCCAATCACAAGCATCATGAGCTGGTGCTGTGGCAGTTGCCATGGCTGTTGTTGCTAGGTAACTGTTTGTAGGGAGTCCAGAAGGCTGGTGCCAGTGAGGTGTAAGGAAGACCACAGAAATCAAGACCAAGCAAACCATTGAGCCAATTATGATGTTGTTTTCCCTCCAGCTGTAACAAATTAAGATACATTTAAAGTTTACCTTTTTATACTGTGATGGTCATGCAACAATTGATAATACTAGTATATAATGAGAATACACCTGTATAAAAAAAAATCAAAAGGACAGAAGCATCGTTGCAGCCTTAACCATGCTAAATTAAAACCTAAAATAAAAAGCTCGAACCTCAACGATTCCTGTCAATGCCTTTTAGTTTCAAACTTATCATACGTATCTGTGTTTAAAATATCAATGGGTCTCTTGGTATCAGTAAAGGATCTGAATCCTTCTTTCACCACTGGTAGCTGGGGATGTCTATTTTATAATGAAGCTCATCATGTGGGAGAGCAAGATTTACCAGTCAATATTCTAGGGAGGGGCGAAGAGCTGTTGTGTTTAATGATTGGCTGTTAGGTCAATCTACTACCACGTGGGAGCAAGGTAGACCAATGGCGGCTCTCAGGGCGTGGCCAATAAACCATCGCTAACATCCAGCCATCATGCTAGCTGAAGTAGTCCTGTGCAACTAGCATTGCTAACTCATGCAATGACATACTGGGTTACGTTCTCTATGTGTAGTATATTTTCACATGGACACTGGGATATATAATGGAAACATCAACGTGTGTGTGAAGGCGGCTTTTTTCTTTGTCAAGAGGACCCGATAGGACTGCTGTCTCGGTTAGCTAGCCTCTTAGCTAGCGCGGCTAACCGTAGCATACTCAGACTGCCTGCCATCACGGCCAGCACAACAGACACCAAGCCAAGTCCACAAGTCGGCGTTGGAAATTTCTACCATCATGGAGAAGGTATTTAATCCACAAAGGCCATGCTTGTAACGTTATCTTAAGCTGCACTGCAGTTCTCACATGGCATATGGTAATACCGAGCTAGCTGCTAGCCACACCTGCTGTTCTACTGTTGGCATTCATTAACCGATGTCAAGACGGACGGCATCGTTATGTGTTCTGGGCTGTTCAGCTCTGACTTGCAAAATACTCCATCTGAAATTATTACCTCCAGTTGGAAGGTTACGTGAGTAGCAGCAGGCCGGTTAGCGTGCATGGTTTGCTAAGAGGAGGGAACGCCCAGTACTGCTCGGTGACTGAATTTATCCTGCACCTACACTCACTTGCAGGGACTTCTCATCTGGGGGTTTCGTCACCTTCCGCCTTTGTGGAGGGCAGATAGACAGGTGACTGTTGAGGCTTGCAGTCTTAAGGGTCAGATTTAAAATGAGAGATGAAAGAAAAGACTTCTCTCAACCAGAACTGCGGGGTTTAATCATCAACACACCCTCTTCCCACAGGCTGATTTCTTGAAAGGACTACCCGTCTACAATAAGAGCAACTTCAGCAGGTTTCATGCAGACTCCGTTTGTAAAGCATCTGTAAGTACCTTATTATACTATTCATGTCCTGAAACTGTCATTATTAACTATAATGAATCATTGCTTTGGATGAGATGCTTACCAATTGTCTACAATATTTGCTCATACACAAACCAAATAACGTAGAAACTATCAAATCCTGTAGTTGTCCCTTAACTATATTAGACAAAAAATGCATAAGGACAACAGACAACTGTCATTTGTAACCTCCTTAGTTATTATTTACAGAATCGGAGGCCCTCTGTGTACCTTCCAACACGAGAATACCCCTCCGAACAGAGTAAGTATCAAACTCATAGTCAAGGGAAAACGGTGAGAAAAGTCTTAAGCTTCAAATTAAGAGTAAGGCTATATTAATAGAAGCTGTTGCTTTACCGTAGTAGACCACTAATGCTTTTTTACTACATGCGTTTTGTGGAGACTGCTCTAAAATCTTTTTAATAAAAAACGTTAGCAACATGTTGACTGTGTTTGCTCTACAGTTATTGTAACGGAGAAAACCAACATTCTGTTGCGTTACCTCCATCAGCAGTGGGACAAAAAGGTGAGCATGTGCAGTTCTTTGTTCTTTTCAATTTCATCAGTCTAGCCTCACTCACTGACAGTCTAAATCTTTGTTTGTTGTTTGGTCTCAGTTAATCTTAAGCCTCAAAATCTTTAGTCCTTGTTAGCTGGATTAGTATAAAAAAGTAATATGTGATTTTACTGACTGCTGTGTAATTCTTTGTGTCACGTAGAATGCAGCAAAGAAAAGGGAACAGGAACAAGGTGAGGGTGACAGTCCGGCACCCCCAAGGAAGATTGCAAGGACAGATAGCCAAGAGATGAATGAGGACTCATAAAAGAGAGTGTGTATGTGTGCGTGTGTGTGTGCGTGTGCGCGCGTGTGTACAGAGTATAGCCAGTATAAACCAACCCCACCAAATTTATTTAGGTGGGATAATCCCACCTAAATAAATACTTCTGGCCATTCTGCACTATGGCAGGATGCCTTTCCTGGCATCACCAATAGATAAAATATATGTGGAAGTAGGGAAATATCTGTCAACAAAGCAGCCAATTATTGTCTAAAATTGTGTGCATTAAAATACTATAACCAGAAAAGATTTGAAAGCCACTGTTTGCCACTGACAGAACAGAGTGGGTGTCAGAAGGGGAACTTTATAGTGGTGTTTTATTTAATGTTATGCTGGGTACTCTCTGTGTCTGTATACATGCTACGCTGTGAGTGTGTTGTACTGTATGCTTGAGGTGAATGAATAGTTGAAAAGCGTCAGAGTAGATTTAAGTTTAGAGAGGAACTTGACAGATAGTCAGACACTACCTTTGAAGTTGTCTCATATACATGACTTGTGTAGCCACTTGGTCCCTTGGAGAGTCCGTCCTGATTTGTGCAAAGAACTTTTTGTTACTGTTTTAATTTTATTACAACAATTATTTTTTATGTATGGCAATGAGCTTCCTGCCAGCCACAGTGCCCACCCTCTCAGTTTCACTGCCCACTCTGCAACCACATGGGGGCATCGCGACATTTCTCCACACTGAACTAAGACTGCACTGTGAAGAACCGCACAAAGTAGAAGCAACTCTCCCATAATGCCCCGTAGATGTGTGTTTATGGTGAATATGCATACCTTGATTATATTCTGGGACTTGTTCTTGTAGGATAAATGTTGTGGTGGTGTTTCTGAGAAATATTTTTTACATCTAGCACCACCTTCTGGCTAAACGATACTAGTGTATGGGATTTTCTGGGAGCTTTCGCTGCTCTTTCATAAAAGGACAAAAGAAAAGTAAGGAAAAAGTTGAGCTTGAATACAGAGTTGTAAAATGTTGGACTTTTAGTTGCACAACAATGTAACAGCACATATAGTGATGAAAAAATGTACAGGAATGTCTGGAAAAGGAAAAAAAAGAAGAATGTTATGATGTGTGTAAATAATTGCCAGTACCAGAAGTTCATCCAATGTTTGTGTCTGCCTTTTTGTAAAATAATTCATGCCCATGGATACGATAGTAAAAGGACCTTTGTGAAAGTGAAGGAAAGAGCCACGGTGCTCAGTGGATGTTACCTTGCCTTGCATGTTGATGTTTTCACGGCCAGGTATTATACTTCCGGACCAGTAATAAAACTTAAGGGGTGTTGGCATTGTGGTGTTCTCTTGTGTGAGTGTGGAAGGTATTAGCCTAGAGGCCTTACAACCTGTCATCATGGTTTGGACCCTTTAGCTCCACCAGCTCAGGGCCTGGGATAGCTGTACTGTTCGCCCTGTCTTTGTGACAGCCCTAGAGGGTTTTTGTCACAAGAGCTGGCTTAGATGAACACGGGACTTTAAAGGGACGTTATATTTTCAGCCATAGAATGCACAGTAAGCATGCACAGCAAAGTGCAGTCGCCATCCTGCCTTGTTCCTGAGCTTCAGTTTGTATTAGTGTCATATACTGTACAACACTGAATCAATCTTTTTTATTATTATAAATATCACTGCCCAGCAGAGTCAAATCAAAACTTCCTGTCCTTTTTTTCGGTTGATTCTGCAATGTGGGGTGACAGTGAGGTCTTTCATCTTCCTACCTACAGTGTAATTACTGTTTCTTGAGCGTAAAAAACACAGTATGCTTCTGCTCAGATAGACTATTCTACCACACCCTAATAAGCCTTGCCCCATGTCATGTGTGTTTGATCATCAGATATGTTCTTTTTAGCTTTGCTGAAATAAAACCGCATTGAAACTGGGTTTGTGTCATCTGGTACTTCTAGATGATTGTACATCCTTGATTTAAGGAGATTTTGATTCCCAGTATTGAAAACATTTGTGAGTGAAGAAAAAATGTGCAGCTGTGAACAATTTCACAACACATGAAATGCATTTGAAATAGTTTTATTAACCATTTTCAGGTCTTACAAAAATATGACAAAATAAATTAAAAGAAAAAAATAATCCCATTTCCCAGTATTTCTCTTTAAAAGATCTTTTTTGTACAGTGGTACGTTGGAAGAGCATATGATGTTCAGCAAGTGAGACTTCCATGTAGGTCTTAACTTAAATTATTGAGGTTAGGGTCAGGTATTTAATGTAGCTGTGGTGAAACCCTCACCTGTTCACACGTTCTCCAGAAGAAGACAGTACATTTACTAAATTCAGTCCCTGCCAACTAATTTCACATCAGACTGCCTAGATAAGCCCAAATCCTGTAAAGAACTGCCGCTGCTTTAATGGTGAATTACTGACAGTTGAGTCTCGGTTGTCTGAGCTGCTGTCCTGACGTGAGGGACGCCTGTGCTTGGCCCGGTGCTGTCACTGGCATGGCCGATGCCTCTTGATGAAGCTGTCAATGATGCCCAAGGTCTATTCATTTACTTCTACCAATGCTTTAAATGCCTCCACATTAGCAATATGCAGACGTTATTGCTGCTCCTAAGAGTGCAATGATGAAAAAAGTGATAGGTTGTTAAATGCTATCAATTTCTGTCAAATTAATCTGTCTTCCATGACTTAACTGTTCCCCTTCTCAATTTAGTCACCTCTGCTCTTGAAACTGGCTTCTCATTTTCTACACAAACACAAATGATAATATATGGACTCTATTGAATCATGGTGTCACTCATTCCTGAAATGCTGAATGAAAAAATTCTGCAAGAATAAAGATTTTTGTGAGACTATGCTCAGCTATGCCTACCATCCTGTTATCTATCAAATGCCCCTTTAACAATGACCAGCATGTGATGCACAAATACATGAAAGATATTAAATTTCTCTCTGCGTTACACTTCTCATGTTACATTTATAATGACCAATAACTCCCAAATATACAAAATAACTGTAGATTCACAGTAAAATGAGACTGTGACCACACATATTGATCTGCAGCATTTAATGTCAGTAGGATCTTTTTGCCTGTCTGTGAAGTACATTTTTGTTTTCCTTAGGCATGAGATTGAAAGGTGGATCATACTTATTATGAAGTTGTTACAGACACATTAAAGCAGCAACACAATATTTAAAAAAAAACAGTTTGAAGCTCAATGTCATCATTACTCCTAGACTAGACAGATTCTGTGAACACAAAGCTGTAGATGGATGAGATTATTGTTATTATTTTAATAGCAAGTAAAGCCCGATTCCTCATGTTAAATATGAGACAGGAGAGAGCTGACACTGGAAATTGAAGGGACACAAAGAAAAGATGCATAGAGTCCAGCTAATAATAATAAAAACAATGCAGTAGGATGTGTGTTGTAGGGGGGGAGTTAGTTTAGACTTATAGTAATACATCTCCTACAACTCAGTGTTATTGCCAAAATGCACGCCAGAGGTGGTGGTGTGAAAATGCATAGTTAATGTTTCTCTCTCTCAACCTACAGTGTGATGGCCTCTGAAACTTTGTGTTCCTGTGTGTACCTTATCTAATGTCACCATTAATCATTTATTTTTGAAGAGTCTGCAGCCTGACACTCTAATTTTTTTGTCCCCGCTGTACACTGAAGACTGGTGTTATGGGTCAACAACATATTTTGCTGTGCAAATAAACTCTGGCGCCACCTTCTGGAGACCCTACAGAAGTGAAATACCTGTTTCTGGTAGATGGTGTGCTTACCTAATGGATTAGCATAATGTATACAACACCCTAGAACATACAGTACACATACATCTTGGATTAACAGTATTATCTGAAAAATACCGCTTTGGTTAAAAAAGTAAATTCCCATTTGCACTGCAATAAAAACTGCTGAAATTGGTGTGTATAAAAAGATATGGAGCTCAACATAAATGAGAGAAACTATTAGTTGCCCCATAGTTGCTGAGAGTAGAGGCAGGTGAGTAGATAGTATGTACTGTGTGAAAGGTGTAAATCAAAACAATCCAGCTTTTGCATAATGTTATGAGGCAGGCTGGTGTTGATTCTCTCTCCTGCAGAGCGAGATAGGGTTCTATGCAGGGCCTAAGGGTTTAGTGCAAATGTTACTTCTTCAACTCTACGCAAGTTTGCCAAGTCTGGTTAGAGTGTGTGGAATGGAGCCCCATCTGTGTTTATCAGGCGCTCTACGGGCTTGGATGGAGAACAGCACGCACATTCCATGCTCCGTTTTCTCAAAATCACCTTTGTCTATTTCTGCTTTTTTTTTGTCTCTCTTCCACTTGTTCTTTTGCGAAAAATACTGGTACGTTACAGCTCGATTTACTAAACTCTTTCCTTCCTTTTCGGACTAATCTGACACCGTCACAGGATGGGAAGAAGTGTTCAAAGCTCAGACATCACCTCAGCTTTGAAAATAAAGCTGGGGATACATCAGGGATGCTTATTACGGGAGGGTTTGTGATGATTGAAAGAATAAAAACACTGACTGATATTGCTATTCCATTTTTTTCCACTTCAATATAAAAGTGAAGGGCCCAAGAATTCCTCAAAGTTAAAAATGAGACAATATCTAATAATCACTTGAGTTGTGATGGCTAAAAACAATCCCAGAAGTTATTTGATGTACAATTTGTGATCATTTCATACCACTGTGTACATTTTTTTAATCCTTTTGTCTCCACAACAGACGGTGTTGTTATTGTTATGTCCTAGTTGTAAGCATTGAGATGCTTACAATTTATGACCAGAAGAAATCCAGATGCACAGCTCTCCACTTTAAAGGCTTCAAAATATTAGAAACGCAGCTCATGCATTTCTTTGTGTATTGCAGACAAGGAAGTATTTGTTTGTGTGTTTGTGTGTTTGTGTGTGTGTGTGTGTATGTGTGTGTGTGTGTGTGTGTGTGTGTTTATTTGCTCATGACAAGAGGGCTTACATCTTTCTTGTAAAGCCTGTTTTTTTGCCTCTCAGCCATAGAGCAATTCAAAACAATAGTCACCTCTCATCCATCTCATCTCCTCTTTCTGCTTCAAGTACTTCTACACATAGGAAGAACAGAAGGAAGGCCAGGCCTCTCCTCACAGTAATCACATCACTTATTCAGTTGAGATGTAACAAATGACAAGTTTGTGTGTTTATGAAGCTACTAGACTTTAGAGCCAGCCGGGTCCAAGTCTGTTGCATGTCCGTTCTCTGAACCTTCCCCTCCAGACGAGGGGATCTCGTCTGGAACACCATTCAAGTCAGACCTGGATGGTTGTCTGTCTGCCGTCTGTGATGATGATCCTTCCCCAGGTCTGTGCAGCGCGGCCCCGTTCACATACGCTCCCCCCTCAGACTTCCCAAAGTTAAACAGTTTCCCAGGGTTGAAGGCTTTGCTGGGTGACTGAGAACGCTCCTGAGAGCTGCTACCTGATGATGAAGATGATGATGATGCTGTAGCTGTGGTGTTAGCAGCTGTGGTGGTGGCCGCAGAAGCTGCAGCACCTTCTTTCTTATTCTCAGGTGACTTGAGGAATTTAAAGCTCAGGAACCCGGGCAGCTTCGGCTCATTTCCGGTGGGGGACTGAGGGGAGCGAGCGCCACTCGAGGAGAACTTGCTCTGCAGCGGGATGATCTGCTTCAGCTTCATCACGTTATTGTTGGCCAACAGAGAGCTGGGCCTCTTGGGTTTGTCTGACCCGCTGCCCCCTCCTCCTCCGGCCCCAGGCCGCGATTTGCTGCTGTGACTTTTGTCGTGGTGATGATCCCCAGAGGAGTCGCCCTTGCTTTCGTCCCGCTCCCTTTCCCTGCGGGCCATATGCTCTGCCTGCCTCTGCCTCTCCTCCTCCTCCCTCTTCCTCCTCTGCAGCTGCTGGTAATGCTGCTGCGCCTGCCGCTCGTGCTTCTGCAGAGGAAGGAAAAATACATTCTCACAATGTATTTACTAGAATCAGCACTAACCCAGCTAACCATTACAATGCTGCAATGCTACCCATCAAAGAAATCCCTTACTAAGAATCCTGAATTAGTACTGCAGGGACCAATACAGCCTAATCTCTTTTCTATGTTCTACTTATTGTGTTTCTCAAAAGTATAATTGCTAAAATATCACCAGAAGTTTAAAATATGCAATTTAGCTCTAAAATGACACCTGCATTGTTGCAGTACAGCTTGTTTGCAGCAGAGACTTTGGCTCCTTTGATGGCTACAGCTATGGATTTTTCTATATTATTACAGTACTCTGTTCATAATGAGGTAGTTGTTTGAGGGCTTGTTTAAACTGCCTGAACAATTATTAAACTTCATCCATCTTGTGCATCTCGTTTGCCCATGACAAATAAAATGTTCTTGTTCTTATGCTGTCACAGTATTTACCTTAAAAGCCTCCCTGCGCTGATAATCCAGTTTAGCCATCTCCTCTCGGACCCATGTAGGAATGTCAGGGATAGCCACATGGATGACGTACTTCAGGAGGATGGCAAAATGCTGCACATATACAGGCAGGTAGAAAGAGGAGGTTTAGGAAGAAACTAAAAATTATTCTTTGAAAGTACAATCCCAATCAGATATAGGACACAATGCTTTGAAATACTATTTAAGGGTATGTTCCTTGGACTAATTCTTGCACAATATTATCTAGTCCTTGAAATCATGCTCCTGATAGGCCTGACTTCTTTATCAGGCCAAGACAGAGCTGCAGGCTGTTTACCTTTTTCCAAATATAGGCATGCACAGAGTACAGCACTAACATAACCAGTATCAAATATGTTACAAGTAGTGTAAGAGGAGAAACATGAGGAGAGTTTCAGTGCATCTGTTCATGCTTTTTAAAAGATCGGCAAATTGGGAATACATTATTATTCATCCGTGTGAACACCATTACAGTTTATTGTGCCATACAAGCCTTCAACTTCTTTGCAGGTATAAAAATACAGACAGTAGTACACAAAATGCTTTCTCCCTAGAGAAAAAAAGTTTTAAAAAGCACTGGTCCAAGTACTTCAGACGGACTTGCAGGAGAGAGCAGCAGTACCTCAAGGATGACGATGGAGATGATGGCCATCTCAGGGCTGAGCCATGGGAAGAGACGCTGTAGCTGACCACATTGACCAATCAGGTAACAATTCACTATGATGGCAATCAGACCCATGGCTTCCATTGCAGTCTGTAAAGGAGAAAACAAAAAAGGATTAACTTTGCTGTTTCTTAACACTGAATTTGTGCTATGCACAATAATCAATTAAATTTAGCTCAGTTATTCCAACCAGTTATTAGTAATTGATCTTTTCAATGTAATTGCTACACAGATACATTTACATGATCTGGTCTTTCACTTTAAAAATGGATGTCATGCCAGTGTGTGTTACATAACACAGCATACTTATAACTATTTAAATGTTTCTTTGTATGGCAGGGAATTCAGTCAATTTACAATTACGGCATAACAACTTCATGAGCCTGTGTTAACTTTCTGACCTGCCACTGGCCGATGCTCTCCACTCTAATTCCAAAGGGCCTCTGCAGACCGGTGCAGAGCTTAAAGGCATCGCTGCGGATCTCAATGATGTTGTTGATGAGCGCGCACATGGCAGCCAGAGGGAAGGCTGAGGAGAAGAGCACCACATAGCCAAACTGGACAAACATCTCTTGGTAGTCCTGGAAGGTGTCCTGAGAGGTGCAGAGTGGACCATTAAACCGCAGCTCTACCAATTAAGTAAAGTCTGAATGCAGCTAGAAGATAAGACAAGACTGCCATTCTGTAGAACAAATCAATGCACAATGCTACCAAACACCAAAAAAGATGTCATTAGCTTTGTTTAGTTGTCATTTAGTAACTTAGGATCTTTTGGAACATAACCCAGTGTTATCTACATCACACTCAGGACATGTGTCATGCTACTGTGAAGGCTGAGGGATATAGTGTGAGGAGTGTTGCAGTTCTTATTTACGACATATGTGAAACCTGAGTTCAGTATGAGTAGAATGACAGTGTTACCTGGCAGCTGGCAACATGTATGGCTAAGTTGTTTACTTACTAATATACAACATTTTACGTTAATTTTCTATCTATCTTACCTAAACGAAACCCTTCACAATCTAAGTTTCCTTGAAAACCTTAAAGAGATTTTGTCAACCTGGGTAATATTCTCATGTTTTTGTCTATTATGACTTTGATTGGGAATGATAAAATTCTACTCAACCATTTTAGACTTTTGGGACATCTACATTAACCGGGCAAGGAGCATGAGTCCCCAACAGCTTTCCAAATCACAGAAATCCTCCCAATTAGGATTTTGAGACTGACCATAATTAAACTCCCTCTTGATATTGCGAAGAGCTGCACAAAAATGACATAGTGCATTTTTCTTTGCCTGCATCTATACAATTAAGGCATGCCCCAGTTGGATTACAAACTCAAAGATGTGTGAGAGGATTTGGGTTAAACTGAAGTTTTACAAAGATTCTTTAGGAGACCTCCAGACTTCAATCAATGTCATTCTTGCAGAGGCGTTAGAGGTTGTTATGACCATTAGTCATAATATGAAAATAATATCACCCAGAGTGACAAATGGAATTTACCATTAAATATTTCAAAGGATGCAAATTGCCAGTGCCTGTGTTGAGTTTACAGAAAAAGGTCACTATACAGTCCTGCTTACAGAATAAGTCTGCATGCAGCTCTCCATCTCAGCCTGAGTGAGTATGTTGCTCTCTCTTCTCTCTTCAGGGGGGTCTATCCATGATTCCCTTTTTGTCTTAGGCTCAGGTCTCTCTATGCTCCTGCCTCTTCTTCTGTGTTGTACTGATGTAATGCTCTCGGACCCAGAAGGCAGCGGGGCAGCGCCGGCAGAAGCCCCAGCATTAATTCCCTCAGTCATGCCTGTTGCTCCCCCACCTGGCTCCTTCACATCATGGATGCCATTATCATCGTCGTCGTCACACATTTCAAATACAGAGGCAGGGTCCATTCCTTTTTCTACCATCGTGGGGCTCCCCTCCTCCAGGAAACTGGTGTCCATGGGGGGCCCACTGCAGACTGGCCTTCTGTCCACCTTAACAACAACAACAACAAAAACACATTAGCGGTACAGCATAAGCATCAGAACACTTCATAAATATTTGTTATCACCCAGCTTATACCTTCTCTATGAAGCTGACTTTCCTCAGCTTCAAACCACAGTCGATCAGACTTTCCTCCTCCGTCTCTCCTTCACTGAACCTCCCGCTGTCAGCCTCGTCCCTCTCACCTCCATCCTCCTCATCAGGCACCCCGCATCCCCCGTTCAAACACTTCTTTTCCCTGAGAGAAGTTGAAAGGACAAAGAGACATCAGACAAAATGTGTGTTTGTTAACCATTCACAGCGGTGTTCTGTCCACAGTATTTCCTTAGTGTTTGTCTGGCATGAATCATAACTGCATGCGGCTCGCAGACAATGTCAAGTGCAGATACAGTGGCTTTGAGTGTTGGTGTGGATGACAACAGTAAACACTTCAATGTCTTTGTTCATCACACTGATCTTATGATAAAGTGTCAGTTTCTCTCATTGCATTCTTCAAATGAAATTAGTCAAGGATACATTTCACTTTACTTTTAGACATCCCAGTGTTAATACTTGCTAGTGTATGTTCACTTCATTGATTATTCTAATGAGAGTTGTAGATAATGAGTTTGACCTTCTATCTGGCTGCCCCAACCCGGGCCTGGTGCCCCTCAGTCCAGGTCCTGGCATGGCCTGGTCGGTGGGAGAGACCTGGGCTTTTCCAGCTGCTAGTCGTGCGTATTTCAGCAGCACTGAAAGCAGCAGGTCCCACACAGCTCGCAGTGTGAGCTCGCCCAGCTTGTGGCGCTCATATAGATAAGGCTGCAGCACCTCCTTCACATTTTGAAGGAACTGGCGTATGATGAGCAGAGTGGCCAGCATCTGACAAGGACAGAGAGAATCATTCAGAAAATATTACCACACTAAGTGAACATGCAGTATAGGTCTGCACGATTAATAATTTTAAAATCACTGTCTCAATTCACCCTGTTCACAATTTAATTTTTAAATGAATTTGATTTAAAAAAATACATATACATGTATGTATATATATATAAACAGTATATATACAGTTCACATATATACTAACTTTGGTTTCCATTTAATTTTACGAGCCAAATGCATCACGAACGCTACCACTTTCTTCTGTGAGATTTACACAGACTGTAAAAAAATGGTTTTAAAGCGCTCCCAAGCACTGCAATACTCTCCTCTCTCTTTAATGTTTACAGGCTTGTGGTGATGCGTGGTGACCTATATGTGCTATAGGTGCCCAAAAAATCTATGTTTGGTTAAAATTGTCGAGTAAATGTCCTTAGTTTTGGTCTTTGATAGGTCAAATAACGTTATATATTTCCGACCGTGACATTTCATTATGTCATACAATTGTATGATGTTTTTGTTAAGTTCTTATTACACAATACTTGTTCTGACCTTTTTGAATCCCCTGACAAATAACCCATATTACAAAAAAAAATAAACTACTACAAACTAAACTAAAACTAATCCTTTTCAATCAAAAAAACTAAACTAAACTAGATTAGATTAAATAATACTTTATTCATCCCACATTGGGGAAATTCCCTTAGTATATCAGCAGCAGCAGTTTTCTACAGTAATAAAAAAACAAGTGAAACACACAAACAAACAGGTAAACAACAGACTATAGACTGAATCTAAAGTGGCGTCAAATCAAGGTATTGTAAAGTGCGGTTGCCTTAGTACAAAAAAAATTATTGCAGCATAAGTAACTGACGTTGACATTAAATTGAATATGTAATTAAAATAATATAGGAAACGTAGGTGACCATAATATAAATCATATTTACCTGTGACCATAAATAATTTTGAAAAAGTAAGTAGTTGTAATGGAAAAATATAAATACAGATAATAAAGATATACAGAGAGCGTGTGGAGTAAATGAAAAAACAGGAACAGAAACTACAACATTATCAGTTTCTGTTCCTGTTCCTGTTTTCATTTACTCCACACACTCTCTGTATATCTTTATTATCAGTATTTATATTTTTCCATTACAAGTACTTAACCCGCTTTAAAAATTAAAACTAAACGTAATTTGAAAACAAAACGTTAAAGCGAAATAAAAATACAAAATAATGACAAATGCTAAACTATAATAACCTTGGTTTAGCACTGCCAATTTGTTTTGTTTTGTCATAAATATTGTTAAAACTGATAGAAATGTTGGCCAAAACTATGAAAATAGAACCCAAGTTGTAATAAACTAGAATGATCCTTTAACACTCATAATCGAGCAGTGAATCCATCTTCAGCAGCCCTTTAATATACACCCAGAGTACACGCATACTAAGAATTGTAGCATCACAAAGCTTACAATCTATTACTGGCTTCAATCTAAAAACCATTTGTTTCCAAGTCAAATAATGCCACCACAAACATTTTCTTTAGCAACAGCACAGAATGCAAACACAAAAACAACAATGATTCCCTGACAGGAACATGGATAGAATGTTACTTTCAGTCAATGATGGAAGACCTCAGAAATTGAGAAAAGGAGATATAGTTTTCCATTGCTACCTACTAGAACAGTCAACACAGATACGCCACAGATCCCACCAGATGGTTTTCATTTCAGATACTTAAATGACTACACTAACGTCACAATGCCCTAAGTTCTTCTCCCCTAAATGAGTTTTGACTTTTTAGGTTATAATTTTATTCAATTTAAACTTTTTTTTTCAAAAGGGATGACAATGCCACAATAAGAGCAACTAGGAGAAGGGTACTTGCAACAACAGCTTGAACTTTGCAGAATTTACGCGGCACAATGCACCATAAGGAAGACACTACAGGTGAATAAGGAACTATTATTATATTATATATATATTATTAGATATATTATTGTATTACAACTTTGCGTAAACATTTATGTTTAAATTATCCAACAATGGCTTTTGGTTAATTTAGCAGACATTTACAGGCATAGGTAGACAAAGTGTAGTAAAAATAAACATCTAAATGTGTATTTTAGATGTTTCATTTCCAATCGTCTGAAAGAACACATGTTATGGAAGTAAAATAGCCCAAAAATCCAAATTGAAAAATGTGACTTTTGCCTGTCTCCCCTTAACAAGGTGTACTCGAAGGCACCATGGAGTCCCATTGTAGCACACATGCTTTACCTTCCTTGTTTGTTTACATATCTCACTCACAGCAAAAGGCAAAATTTTGCCACACACCGGTGAATTCAGGGAAACAGGAGGATGTGTCTAGTTTTGTTTCTTGGTTATCTCTGACTCCGGCGGTGGCCGTGGTGTCTCGAAAGTCAAGCTGCAGGGTAGCGGTTAGCCATTGTTAGCAATGCCAGTATTAACTCATTACGCTGTTTTTGTGCATACAAACAGCATAAAATCATGTCTACAGATGTGAACAGCACTGCTTGTACAACTGATTTAGTGACTCTCAAATAACAAAGAAGTGCTTATGACTGTATGTTACAGTACTACAGCTTTCACAACTGTTTATGCATGGTGCAGCCATGATGGATTTTTAGCTCGAGGTACTCGGAAATCCGAAGTCAGGGGGCATGTTTCCAACTCTGACCTCGGAAAATCCGAGTTCCGAGTACAAATGGAACGCACACTGTCTGAAGAAAAAATCAACAGACACAGACTTTTTCTTCGGCCGTGTACAAGTTGGTGGGGGTGGATGAAAAGAGAGAAAAATATTACAGAAATTGCCAAACCTGCTTCTGATTTCAATTGTTGAAATCATAAGCTAATTTTGATTGATTTTTTATTTAAAATCTTGAAATTGTGATACACCTGGACTACTACCCCTACAATAGTGGGGCTTTGTGCATGTTCTGTCCAGGTCTTTCTTTGACAGCTATTGGTTTTTAGGAGGCCTATGGAAATTAATTAAGCATAATCCTGTTCTTTCAATGCTGTTTAACCCTTGTGTTGTAGCCTAATGCAGTTGTAAGTCAAATGATAGTTTAGCTAAAAGATAAATAGGCTGTGACAAATGTTTGCAGAAGCTGTGCTGTACTGGTTGGGAATCAGACATGGAAATCAGGCAATGTTAACATAATATGACAAGCTCAATGAGGCGTCAGACAGAGTGAGAAATTAAGGTACAAGTGGGGAGAGTTGTATTGGAAAAACAATTCCCACAAAATGGACAAAAGAAAAAGGCCAATTAAAAAAATCCACATTGACTCCACATTCCCATGTCAAAGAAAAAAAAAGGCAAAACTCGCAACTATTGTAACTAGAAATTATGCATAAATGCAGGTGAGGAGGTCACAATTTGTACTCAATATGTCAGAAATAAAAAACAATCATTAAAACAATCAAACATCTTCTGACTGCTACAGTTTAAATTCTATCTATCATTTCTGTCTGGTAAAAGCCATGTGTCTCCAAAATTAGGAGTTGTTAAGAAGCCTAAAAAACAGGATTATATTTGACATCATTACATTTTAAAATATTTAATTGGGTTTTGCATCTTCTGGAAGTTGCACAGTTTTCACCAGACAATCAAAACACACACTGTATAATTTTATACAAAGCAGGTTGGTAGTTCAAGTTTTTGCGATTTGCAAGGAACATGCAAGGTTAAGACCCAGGTGGTCAGAAATTGAACTTGGACCTCTTTTCCAGACAGTGGATATACAGGGATCATACTTTGGACTTGAGTAAAGCCCTGAAGAACCAGGGAACAGAGACCACAAGCATCTGGATCTTGAAGAATAGGCAAGGAAGCAGATTGACCCGGACCTGCCGCTGCAGACTCCTTAACAAGGACAACACCAGCAGCATCTTCCACAGATGGACAAATGGATGAGATGTGCAGATGGATGGTTATGGAAATCATGGAAGAACCACAGATGTTGTAGGCCAAATGAACTACTGATGAGAATGCGTGACAGAGTAACATTAGAACTAGGTTGTTTCTTACCTCTTTCAGGCGCTCCATGTCTTTGAGGTAGAATCCAATGTAAAAAAGGCTGAGATAAGAATTTACAAACTGAAACTGTAAGAGAAAGAAATGCCAGGTGTCATTAAGAAGAAATTTGTGAACGGGAATGTTTAAAAAAAAAAAAGGTTTCTAGAGCACATGGGTAGTTCAGATATTATGTAATGAAAATACACTCACAAGAACCATTTTGATGATGAGATTTTTCTCATAGGCACTCTGGAGTCTATAGTTTTCTGTGGAATTGGAAGTAATTACTAAGTTTTACAAGGGATTACTAAAGATCCACAACAAGTGTTCAAGATTCTCAGATGGAAGATGATCTATTAAGAGATGAACTGCTCTGAATGTAGATCTGGATATATCTGGAATCTTAACTCTCACCCATGTCATTGAGCCAGCAAGCGATTTTCCTGTACACCTCATCACATGCGGTCACAGTGATAGCCAGCATGATTTTGGGAATGAAGCGAGCTAGCCGAGGCATTTCCTTGATCCCCATCACAAACTCCTACAGAGACAAAATCGCAGCTTTTTACTCTTTACCTCTGAGAAAAAAAGCATGAGGGGGCGTTCATAGCAGATGTGTTCACAACATTTTAAAGGCGGAGGTATTTATACATTTTCTCTTGGTTTTATTTCGATCAAATTCCACCCACAGCCTGTAGATGTTAACAGGCTTGCTGCATCATTACATCCACCCATAAAAGAATATTGACAAAACTAAACAAGTACAGATGCAGGGTAAAGAGATTTTTAACATCTAAACTATAATTGCTACAGTTATACAATCAGGACACATAGAAAACAGATGCTGACAGCTGACTGACCTGCAGCTCAAAGCAGATGAGCATGACCAGGAAGACAAAGCAAAGACAGAGAATACAGATGGGCAGGCTGACCAGCCATCTGAATGCACGCCTCCGCCACGGAGGATAGTAGATCTCCTCACATCCTGTTACGGGACTGCAGCGCTTCACTCCCTGCCGAGAAAGAGGGAGAGGGAGAGAGAAAGAGAGATGATCAAAGGGCCTGAAAAAAAGGGGCTAGGAAGATGGAAGGAGTCAGAGTTTTTGTTTATCTCACCCGGAACTGAGGCCGTGGTTCCTCCAGGGATTCAGCTGGCGTATCCAGTGTTCCCCACTTGAATGCTAGCTCAGCCCCCCTCCTCTTCCACCGCTCCAAAAAAAGAGTGGCCCACACCACGTTGAAAAGTGCAAACACCACACAGCAGATGTCACGACTCGTCTGAAGCAACACAAAGCACAGATACACAGACTTAAGACTCACAATCATTTCTGGTGGTTGGTGATTTACGTTGTTAAAGCTACGTCAGCTTCTCTCCTCACCTGATCCGACTCAGTAAGCATCCACAGTACGAAGCCAATCACAGCAGGATATAACATGGAAGTTGTGTAAAATCCCAGCCAGGCAAAATACATGGCAATCTTCACCCCAAAGTAGTCACAGATATCGTCTGTAAACACAAGTGAAAAATGATCAATTAGAAGGATAAAATTACACAGGTATTTTGAATCTTAGAGGATAGAAACAAGAGCAAACTAATTCAAAAGTACTTTCTTATGTTGTTGTGTCTTGGGTGTTATGCATATCAGGGACTATCATCTTTTACTAACCTAAAGGCTGTTTCTCACAAACAGCCTGTACCCAGGACTTCATCAGCTGACCGAGGATCCTCTGCTCGTGGAGAGGAAATACCTGTTGGATCACACCTCGCGCACTCAGCTCCGGGACTTCGGAGAATAAAAAAAAAAACATGGAACAAAGTAAGTTAAAATTACTTTACATTCATTAGCTACTTGAAGAAACCTATCAGGGACAATAAACCATCAAATCCATCCAAATTATGCTTCCAATCATTTTAAACCCAAACCAACAAAGAGATTATTTCCAAAACCTGCCAAAGAACTGTCTTCTGTTTATTAAAGACAAATATCACTGCTGCCGTGTGCTGATAAAGGATGCAACTTACTAATTGGCTGGCCCTCCAGGAAGTTGATATTATGAAGCACCTCCCCATGTTTGGCACGTAAATTGTCTAGCCAGTATTTAATGATGCTCTGCCTCTCCTGCAGCAAATGCAAGGAGAGAATCATTCCAGGTGACTTTGTGACAGCATATTTACTCGTATATATTTACTTCTACTTGTGTGTGTGTGTGTGTCGTGAGTGTGTGTGTGTGTGTGTTGACACTAACCTGTGAAGTAAAGAAACACAGTTCGCTGTCGATGTTCTCGTAGATGTAGTCCTCATCACAGGAGTAGTTTCGTGTTCCTCCGCCAAATTCGGGCTTAACCGCTTTCCTCAGTCCTATCTCCTCAGCACCTCGCAACAAACTGCAGGACAACAATGAGAGACTTCAAACACCAACAAATCCACTTTCTGATGGTGTTACAGAGTATTAGATGTCTTCAATCTATGATGTTGGAGAGAACAGCAGTGGTAGTAACAGCGTAGAGTGTTGTTTTTCAAATTCCTCAGATCTTCAGATTATCAAGTCATCTGTTAGTCACTCACTTTTAATTAGTCATTCAAAAGTTGGTACCTCTTCCCTTTTCAACAAAAGACTTTTACCAGCACTTTTCCCAACTGTTGAATGTTTAATTTTCAATAAACTTGTTCTTTGACTTTGAGGGACTTGTACCTACATCCTGAAAGTTCTTTTTTAATGTTTACTTTATCAACAACAGTTGTGATAATCAATTACGTAATTTATTAAGCATTAAGTTTCATATCATTGTAAACATTATATGTTTGGCCTTTGGACTGTTGGTTGAACAATACAAGCAATATCAAGATTTCCTTTTGTGCAATATTTTATTACGTTTTATTAAATCAACTACTTATACATTTGTCAAAAAAGATCAGTGGCCGAATAAATAATGGAAACAATTCTTAGTTGGACTACATTTTACATTTTGCTGGAAATGACCATAGTGTATTCAGTCAGTTTGTTCAGTCAGTTTGTTCATTGGCTAACATAAAACAAAAGCAAACAAAAACATTAGCAGGGATGGATTGTCCTTCATAGTGTTGAAGTCATCTGAACTCTCCTCTAATGCTTTGACCCCATCACTCTCATCATCTCATTTCACATCAACCCTTACTCCATGTCTTCTCTCTTTCTCCCTTTTCCTGCTTTGTCTACTCTCCCCTGCTCTCTTCATTCTTTGATCCTCTCCTTTGTTTCCTTCTCCCCCTCCTCATCCTTTATCCCATCAACCCCTTCTCCTCTCATTCTGTCCTTCACGGCGGCTTTGTGCTGAAATTGCAGTAATAATGCAGCACCACGCCCTCTGTTCCTTCCAGGCAGACAGCTCACCTCTCTCTGTCACATGTACATGTATATATAGTTTATACAGGAGCACAGCCTAGGTAGGCCTGTAACATCCATTCATCATGCAGCACAAGGCAGTACAGTGAAGTACGATCAGCACCATGATGGATTACAGTAGAAATGTGAGGTGTAAGCTTCAGTATAACCGCTGAATACTGCTTAGTGTGCTGCACCATCACAATAAAGGTCCTTGTATTGGAAAAAAAACAGGGAGAATCTATTTAAACCAACTGTTTAGTAATCTAAGCCAATAACTGAAAGGCGTTTTAGAGGTGCGCAGCTCCTGCTGCTGCCAGGGATCTTGAGGAGGTGACCCCTTTCTTATTTAATCAAAAACGTTATCACCTTTAACACTCTTTCCCCCAAATACAAGGAATCTTATTTAGGAGACACAATCAAAGGGAATGTGTGGACAAAGCTATCCTTGTAAAAAAGCAGATTCCTGGTATGAGAGAGCACTGCATGTAAGGTTTCTCCTAATTTAGCAAATATCTATCAGACGTAATGTAGAAACACAGCAGAACCGGATGGCATGCTGTACATTTCCCACTCAGAGCTGAGACATGAGTGATGGATATTATGTCAGCTTTGAAAAATAGAAGAGGAGTACATTTACTGTCTGAGTATGTTAAATGCTACATTTGTACTTTCTGCTGCTGTTGTTTTCAAAGCAATGAATGGAGACTTTCTGAAAATACCACAAAGAGCAGCACTTAATTTGTGACCTCAGCTGTTTTGATCTCATACGCAGATTTTCTACACAAGTCTCTCTTTCAAAACAAAGCATATGGAAGAAGGAGCATTTCACCATTTCAGCTGATAGGAAAATATAAAACATGCCTACATTTGACAGCTAACACACCTGGAGCTGGTACTCTCACATAGAAGGAATTAAAATAAACATTATCACCGCTTTAGTATGCAAAGTGAATGACTATTCAAGGTGAGTTTGAAAGAATGGAACACTTTCTGTGTTATTTTTTCTTTCACATGAAATGTAGGTCAACCTATCTTAACAGCAGGTGTGTGTGTGTGTGTGTGTGTGTGTGTGTGTGTGTGTGTGTGTGTGTGTGTGTGTATGTGTGTGTGTGTGCGTGTGTGCGTGCGTGCTTCATCTCACACAGCAATCATTTTACTTGAGCATTCCATCTGAAACCCACTGGCACACATTCAGAAAGCACTCTCTCCTCGCACTCTCTTACCACATTTCCCTCTCTGTTGTTTTCTCTTTGTCTTTCTACTTCACTTCCATCTATTCTTTTTTGTACTCTTTGCGTCTGTCTCTATCCGGCTCTCTATATTTCTTCCGGCCATCTGTCTATTCCTATTCCATTCACTGGTAAAAAGGTTTGGTTCAGAGACTCTTAGGGTTTTCAAGAGGTCCATTGTTAAATGCACAGAGAGTCAGCAGAGAGCACTTGTCAAGAGGTGAAATGCAGTATGGAACAGCGAGTGACACCCTTGTATTTCTCAGTATTTACACCAAAGTCAATGCTAAGATTTAAATGACCCTGGGCTTGTCCCCGTTTGCCATGGGGATATTTTCCGAACAAGCGACTGTGTCTGTGCAGTGTAATCAGAGCAAATACAATCCATACTGTTTAGCCTGACTCTAACCTTCTGCAAAAATCTAAAGAACCTGCAGCCAGAAGCAGTGGTGCTGATACAGTTAACCAGGCATCACGGCAGCCTCACCAATGATTCACTGTGTTTCAACTGCTGTGCTTACTATAGCTGTAGCTAAATATAATACAAAAATAAACTAAGTACAATTTGACACCAACTCAGAACAGCCAGGATATTTTTGTCTTAACTAAACCTTAAAGTGCTCATACTATGGTCATTTTCAGGATCAAAACTGTATCAGAAAAGGTTTCCATGGTTTGATTTTCAAAAAACACTATGTTTTTGGTTCACCCTGTGTGTAGAGCTCTCTGTTTTAGCTGCAGAATGAGGCATCTCACTTTTGTTCCATCTACAGTATGTTGGGAGTCGCACATGCACAGTACCTATGTAAAGACTACCAGGCCAGTCAGAAGCAGAGGATGAAGGATGCCACCCTAGAAGCTAGGCAAGCATTGTAACATGTGTTACAAAGTGTTGGACATTTGTCAAGGAAGTTAAGACTGGACTACAACAGAGCTGTTGTAGTGGTTTCTGTTGGAGATGGAAAGTGCCTTTGGGGTGGACTTGGGGATTTTTCAATTTGTAAACCTATAATGTGCACAAAAAAGATATATGACACAATAAAGAAAAGGGAAAAAGCCAAAAAGCATAATATGAGCACTTTAAACTACAGTTCCAGAAGAAAGTGATATACACTGCATTATTCATTTGGCAGTTTAAACATTTCTTGTCTCTGTTGAGAAAGTTACTGCTGTAGCTTCTTGCCTATATTGTTTCCAGCGTGAGACAGGGTAATTAGTTCACACAGCTACAGTTAAAACAGCAGTAATAGTAGTACTATTGTACCTACCACTATTGTTCAAAAGGTGGTATCTTATAAGTCTGGAAATAATCAGTTTAAAGGAATAGTTTGACATTTTGGGAAACATGTTTATTTACTTTCTTGCCAAGAGTTAAATAAGAGGATTCATGTAGGATATCACTCTCCTATCTGTACTCTAAATATAAAGCTACAGTCCGTGGACAGTTAGCTTAGCTTAGCATAAAACATAGTATGAACATGAAGCTAAACTGTCAGTCTTAGTGCGGGATTAAACGAACAAGATATAATGTGTTAGTATTTTTTAAAAGTGCTGGTAGGCATAGCCAGTTCAGCTGTTTCCCTTTGTTTCCACACTTTTTGCTAAACTAATCTAACTGACTGTAGCTTCACATTTAACAGACACCTGTTCACCTCTAATTGGGCAAGAAAGAGTCAAATTGTTATTTTTGGTGTCGTTGGGGGAAAACATCTTAATAATCTTTCAGTTTATTGTAATTCATTGGTCTGAGAGAAAACTACACTTCTGCACCTCCTCTTGGCTCTGTTACCAGGCTTAGATAATCTAGCCTGCGACGGGGGACTTCGGTCAATCACAGGTTATTTCAGAGAGAGAGAGAGTTTTTATTGGCTGTTCTGCGCATGCACTGCCCATGCCAATGAGAGGGGAGATGGAAAGCTGCTGAAATAGGTCTTTTCTTCAAATCAAATCCTGGTGTTTTTGTTGCATTTTACCCACTGCAGCTTTAAGGATATTAAATCATTGAGAACAAAAAATACAAATAGCTACCTAATGGTTAAATTCTACATTACTACATTTTCTGAAAACTCTGATGGTCGTATATAAACTCAAGATATTGTACATTAATGATTTCCTTCTTTTATTTTTTATACTCTTAATTATGTGAGGATTTTGTTATTAATTGAATTTATTTAAAAAGTGTTTTGGACTGTTAATTGGACAAAACAAGACATTTAAAGATGTCATCTTGTGTTCCGGGAAACTGTGCTGAACATTTTCCCAATTTTCTGGCATTTTATAGTAAAACCAAAATACACAATTATTTAAAGAAATAAACAATGAAAAGAATTATTAGCTACAGGTAAACTGTCAAGATCATGACTTAATACACCCTTGCAAAAATGTGCTGCTAACAATAGAAAACCTCTGTAGAGAGTCCTTACTTTTCATATGTAGCAGTGACAAAGAATGCGTAGACTCGTGTGTGCTTGTGATGACGTATTTGGATGATGAGCTCTGGGATTCCCAGCCGGATGTGGTTCAGTAGCCATAGCAACGTGTGGTCATCTGTAGTGTCTGTGACAGGAAAAACAAAATACATATCTAACCATACCCACGCATCACTGTACAGAGGAGCTGCCGGAGTACTCCCACAGGCTTGTACTACAGTAATTATTCCTGAGCAGCAGCTGGAGGTAAAGAGTTGTACCAACAAACACTTCTCTTCTCAGCTGGTTCAAAGATTGAAACTGCTCATAAACAGTTTTCTCTGTTCTTCAGGCTATGGCTGAGAAAGTTAAGTGAAGTAGGAGGATCAACGTTATAGTCATGATCTTCATCGTTATTATCAGCAGTAACTGTTTTGATCCCTACTGCTCAGCAAGAGGTTGGGATCTCTGGGTTTTTTAAGAGATAATGTTCTAAAAGGAATTTAAATGGGAGAAATAAAAACAAAAAAGGGGATGGCTTTCTTCCTTGCCTGTAAAATGAAAATTTCAATTTATAGCTTTATATTCATATCACAAATTCGGAACAAAATTATGGACTAAGATCACATTTAACACTTTGTGCAGCCACAGTGACTGTTGAGCATTACAATCGAAGGATGTTTCTTATCAAATTTGTGTTAAATTGTATAATGCAAATATATCTGTGTGCGCGTGTGTGTGTGTGTTTGTGTGTGTGTGTCTCTTTGTGTGTACTTTTACATATACAGTATGTGTGTAAAGAAACATTGGAAATTTCCTTCCTCGAGGGCTGTTTGAGGGTCAAGAGTTGTTGTTGGTTTATGGAGCTGAAATTGTTAGCCAATTATTCAGATAATTATTTGGGAACTTGATTTTTTTTTTACTTTTCAAGCTAAATTGCCATGTACTTTCTGGTATAGAAAAGAGTATAATACATATAAAAGACAAACAAGTGAGTGAGTGTGTGTGAATGCTTGACCTGCAAATGTCATGAGGACATCACAGTTCTCCGTGGGCACCGTTTTCATCCAAGACTTATGAGACATGATGTGTCTTCCAGCCTGCAGCAGCCGCTTTCCAAACAACTTATCTGAGACAAGGACAGACAGAGTGAGATAGAGACACAGAGAGGGAGAGAAAGAGAGAGTCACCTTGTCAAAGTGAAACAGTGTAAAGAGCAATGACCTTTTTAACATTTTCGGCAGACCCCCCTCTTAAACTCTTACCTTGCCCTGACACTCACACACAGAAAAACAGACACACACACACAAAATCGTCTCGACTGGAAAGATTTAAATGTCACGCGCCTTTGCCTCACAACATGAGACTGTCAGAGCTTACCCTGCCCTGCCAAGACCAGAGGCCACACATTGTCCACACTCTAAATTGTGACATACGCGCACAAGACTCTCAATCAACTCGACACATGTAAGTGCAGCTTTCTCCCAGTGTTGTCTGTACATACTGTACATGTATGTCCTGAGTCTCATTGACACCCAAATACAAGTGTTGAAAAATAAAACTTGATACGTAGAAATTTTGACTATAGAGCTGTGAATTTAGCTCCTGTGTAGAATTACCTTGTCTCTATTCCTGAAGTAAACACCAAAAATAGCTCTACTGTAGCCACACAGTAATGTCACATTATATCACAGTCAGCAGCAGTCTGAAGGAAAATAACACACAGTATATGTTTCTTCTAGATTGAATATACTGTTACATCATGGAATTATTTTATTAACAACTGCAATTCTATTGTCCAAGCTCAAATGAACTTTATCTTTGACACCTCATTTATCTGTCATTGACCTGGATTCTCATATTCCCACTGATGTGCTTTTCAGAAGGACAGCAGTGCCAAGTGATTTTGTAACCAGTTTAACCCCAGAGCCTGCTCAGCTGTTAGAGGACAGCTTGTGAAAACCATTTCCCGGTTCCTGAATTATAATGACAGCAGCCTGGAGAGAATGCCGTCCCACAACGGCCTTGTGATCACTGAGGCGTGGAGTGTCAGAGGAGCTGGAAATTGGGGCACTTTACAGAGATCTTACACAGGCACGTTTATTATCAAGAATATACTAATTTTTTGTTCTTATGTATTTGAAAGCAATAGAAAATGTTTAATCTAAACCAAAAATATGAAAGTTATCATCCTACAACTGGTGTCCACATTGGTTACATGGATAGAAAAGTGAATGCACACACATGCTCACTCACGAAGGTCATGGTCGAAGCAAGCTGTAAATTTAACCATGACTTCACTACTACTACCATGATGCTGTACATCAGTCAGTATTTCTGTGTGTTCTGTGAATCCAATAAACACCTGTCACATAAAAACATCATTGTGCTGCTGTTAAGTATGTCCCTCTACTCCCGGAGTGGGTCTTCCCAGAAACCAGCCTTATCCAGAGAATATACTATTTTGTTATGTTTACCGTACTGTATGTATGTGCAAAATCACTGCACCAACATACAGCATAAACCTGGTGCACAAACTAAGTCATGTGATTTTCAACAGCTGGAAGTACATTGCGATCAATCATTTTACATAACCAATTGAGCAAATTACTATGTGTAATTGAAAGGGGTCACTAATAGTAAGAAACCCTCATAGAATTATCGCCAAACTCTGCAGTAACCTTCAGCCCTACGGAGACTTTACATTTTTTAATTTGAAATTTAATTTCAACCTAATTTTTAGCCACAGCAGGCAGCTGCAATCAGCTAAAAAGCTGTAATCAGCTAAAGCTGTAATAATACTGTATGCTACCTGTCCCTCGACAAAACTCAGACAGAAAAGTAGCAACTAGCTGGTGAAAACAGTGGAGAATTTACCCTAGCTCCTTAAGCGCCAGTTATAGTTCTCAAGAATTTGTAGAGACCAAACAAGAGCTAAAATAATATAACTAGAGTGAATGTTAACAAGAAGCACAACGCAAAAGGAATGTGGCTCTGTCTGCTGGATGTTCAAAATTGCAAGTTTGGATTCACCAAAATAGTTTTATTATGTGATACTTTATGTCAAGTATACCAAGTCAATTGATGCAGCTTAATGCAGCTTTAATTCATGCCTCAAAATCCATTTATTATAGAATTGCCTAAATGTTTTTTGGTCTTCAGATGTTGCATTCATTTAGAGTTAATGAGAAGTATTTTCTTTAACGCTTCTTATTTATTAGCTTGTATTGTGTCTGAGTTATAATTCAGCTGTCTTCTTATGTAATTTATTATTTATTATTAATAATATATGTATTATTATTAAACTTTATTTATCCTTTTTTAATATTGTCTTTTATAATCATATTTTAACAGTCCTATTTCCGCATCTTGTCATTTCCTCTCTGGAAAGCACCATGGTTCTAACTAAAAAAGTGCTACTTAAAAGAAAGAAGAAATGCAAGCCTAGACACAGAGACGACATGTTAGAGTTACAAACTTGTACCTGCAAACGGACCTTGACTTAGAGGTAGCATTACAATTTAAGGTAGTCCTTTTCAGTACTTACAAAGAGGTTGTGACAACTTAATCTGGTTCCACACTGCTCTTCCTCTCTGAAGAAAACGTTCAGACATCCTAATGGCCCGAATAGGAAACAGAGCAAGGTATATTTGACTTTTTGTAATCTTGAGTGGTACTCCTAAATACTGAAATCTGACTAGCCGCTCCACTGTGTCTTAGAGGCAGTGCCGCAGGCAGTGCTACGACATGACAGCAATTCTAATGAGACCAGTATTCATCGCTGAGGGCAACACACACACACACACACACACACACACACACACACACACACACACACTCTCCTGGACCAGCCGGCAGATTGGTTTCACCACTTCAACAATGCTTTAATTTATTAGCTCTGTTTTGGTCTCTGCCAATTCCTGAAGGAAATAGCTGGTTCTTTAGCAGGGAAAAGCTCCATTATGTTGACCATGCTAGTCACTTACTGTGTGTATGTTGTTTGATGCTCAGCAGGTAGTGTACAGAGCTGCCTCCTGGGAGCAGTAAGACTGATCCAAACAGCCAGTTGTGGGTCCGAAAAACCAAAACAATGAGTTAAAAGAAGTTATGTAGCCCCAAAGAGCTGAGGGGAAGTGGTGATAATTATCTGTGGCTTTGTCACTTTGCAGGACTTTGCTTTTCATTATCTCCCTCTTCCCTTACGTATGTTATTGATTTAAAAAGGCTAATCAATTTGCATTGATGGCTTTTAACTCATCAGTGTTCTTAATGAATGAAGTGAGATACTTCATTACTACGACATCAATCTGAGACTCATTGTACTATGAAAAACATATTTAGTTGTGTTGAAAAATATGAGGTTGAAGTTGAGTAAGAAGTTTTAAATGTTCAAAGATAGTTTCTGTATTTAATATTCTACCAATAACATAGAAAAGTAGATTTCACTTGTGTTGTCAAAATAAGGGAAATTCTGAGTTTGAAAACCCGTTTTAGACCTCTAACAGAAACCAGGGCACCATTGAGCAGGTTGGCCAAGGACTAGCAGTGATAGAGATAAATCCAGTATTACTCACGGTCTTCACAGTGAGACAGCTGCTTTGGGGCTAACGCTTATCAGACAGCAGCAAGCAGGGTGTCTCTCTGTGATCTCAGTTGCTCCCTGAAGCATTTGTGTGTGTGTGTGTGTGTGTGTGTGTGTGTGTGTGTGTGTGTGTGTGTGTGTGTGTGTGTGTGTGTGTGTGTGTGTGTGTGTGTGTGTGTGTGCGTGTGTGTGTGAGTGTGCACACCGATTTTTCTCTATATGCAAACTCTAAAATGAAGGTCGCAGACACTTAAGGAAAGACTTGACGATGCATTCACTGTCTTTGCTGCCTGTGTGAGTTTGTTTGACAACTGTTTTTTTTGGCTAAAGGTCAACATTGAAGAGTTTACTCAGTCTAGTAGGGGCAATGATTTGGGGTCAATCTTTTTAGCAGCTGGAGCAAAAGTTTAGGTTTGGTCTAAAGAACATATGAGGAATGGTTTGGGAATGCTAATTGGTTCAACATGTACAGTACGTTTTGTATTTCCAGCTAAGGAGAGTAGATCATCTGACTTAATATTACTGAAACACACCCAGGACGATTTTTATATTTTCAAGTTATGGAATCCACATCATATTCCTGAAAAAAGTCATGGCAACACAAGTAGCAGTATGGTGCTTAACAGAAAGAAAATGTGTTAGTCTTAGTGATTCCTGCAAGATTCTTGTTTTTTTCTGGCAACTGGTTTGGTGATTAGCAGTACCTGCTGTAGTGTTTTGCAGAGGCCACTCACTGACACTTACTCTAGCTTCATACTGTACATTTATTCTGCCTTATCTCAAGTAAACTGCTGTTATTGCTATCACTATAACAGAATAGAGGACGTTTTTCTCAGTGAACAACACATGGTACTAGCAGTAATAGGATAACAAGTAAGATTAAAACATATTATAATCATCTAGTTCTGAAACCCTGGTATCATATTGGCTGGATTTAGACCAGGCATAAAGTGTGTTTAACAAAGTTTGCAATCATGAGACAGCAGCATATTTACTCGGTCACATCTAATGTTTAAAATTACAGGTGATCATGATGATCACTTTTCTTTAAAAAAGCCCTTTTTTACACAGCATTAAAGTAAAACAGTATGTTTGTAGAACAGATAGATTTGATTGTTACTTTATCATAGGTTCACATCACATAAAAACAAAAACAAAATTTCTCTTTGCTGCCTGTCTGGGCCAGCTGTTAACAGAAGCACCTTAAAGTGCAGATATTATGCTCATTTTCAGGTTCATAATTGTATTTTGAGGTTGTACCAAAATAGGTTACATGGTTTCATGTTCAAAAAACAACATATTTTTATTGTTCCGCATATTGCTGCAAAGCCTCTTTTGACCCTGTGTGTTTAGGTCTCTGTTTTAGCAACAGAGTGAGATGTCTCATTTCTATACTATCTTTGTTGGAAATTGCACATGCGCCCGAGCTAGATAACTCTTTCTCTAACTTTGGTCAGTCCAAGGCAGGATTAGCTGGAAGACTTCTTCTAGACGAGGGCCACTTGTGGAATACCTGCAGAACATGGAACAATATCTTTTTTTGTAAGTTTGTATGTGCGTGGGAGTACCAGAGACACAGAATAACACCACAAATCCCAGAAAAAGGGATTTTTTCATAATATGGGCATGCCTGCATAGAGCTCACATTTGTGAGGCAAAATATTCCCCCCTTCTCACTTTCTGAGGCCTGCAGTTCAGGTTTTTCGTACTGGTGTGATGCTGAGGATTTGTACTTTCAAATGCACTTAATGTAAAGATTCCTTTACTCAATATGCTTGGCAACCGAGTGAATTTTCTAGAAGACTGGAGAATTTACATCTTCTCAGTAGCAAGTCATTTTGACTCTTAGTTAGGCAGTCTAATAGATAGGCAGATAGACAGACGCACAGACATAATGTAAGGAAAAACAGAATTGTCCCAAGAGACAATGAGGGAACGTAGCAAATAAAAATAAGACAGGAAGAAAACATTCCCATTGTCACATCTACTGAGTGTTACATCAGGTTGTGGGACAGAGAGCCTAGTTAGGTTTTTTAGAATCATTTCCCTCCCTGACTCTGTATGTCGCCATTCTGTACAGAACAGTCTACACCCAGCCACACTGGACCACAAGGTAACACAACGGACAGACACCGACCTTTCAAACCTGTTCCCAACTCCCCAAACACACACACTATACATTAGATGCAAATATAGTAAAAAAGACAAAGACATGCAGATGGAAAAAAAAAAACATCCCATCCCTGTACATGTACATATAGAGAGAGGTGCAGCAACGACGTGCATGCTGAGTCATCACATCATGCAGCTGAAATGTCTGAAATAAATACTGAATCAGACTGTTCCACCTGTGAAGATTATGTGAATAAAGCTGTAAATTCTGCATTTGCAGCATACATGTCTTGAGATAAAGAAGCAAGCCATAACCCACCTCTCCTCTTATTTGTCCCTTTCTCCCTCCATCCTGCTTTCTCCAGCTTCCAAACACTGACTCGCTCTATTGCGTGTTGCAACGGCCACCTTACTGCTGCACTCTTCCAATGCAAGGTACACAGTCGGAATATATTTTGGCACCAAATAGACAAACACAAACACTCCCAATTCCACATTGCATCTCTCTTCGTCAATGACAGCTGCACACACAGATGTATAGCACATGAAAAGCCCCCTCTTCCCACTGCAGCAGAGCACTCCTTCTGTCTCTTTTCGCTTTCTTTCACCTCAGTGAGCTGCCTCTTTATCTTTTCCAAAATCCTCTCTCTTAGTCCCCCTGAGCAGCATCTCCTGAGCAGAATCTCTCAGTCCCTTCTCTCAATTCTCACCAAAATGATTTAAATGTATCCTACATGAAGGGGAACACGAATGTCTCTATAAAATAATGGTTGTTGAGACATTTCAATAAAATCTGTGGATCACTAAGTCAGTACTAGGCATCATCCTCTGGGGACCATGAATGGCAATCCATTGGTTGTTGAGATTATTTCTGTCTGGACCAGAGTGGTGGACTGAGCGGGCTGCTAGTTTCACTAGAGAGATAAAAGAGCCCTGTATATGATGTAATTGAGATCAGGGGCCCTATCTTGCTCCTGGCGCAGTGCAAAGCCCGACGTAAGCGTCTTTGCTAGTTTAAGACCGACGCAGTTGTCAATTTCCTGTCCAGCGCCCACGTTGTTTAAATACCAAATGCACCTGTGCCCATCTTTGCGCCCATGGGTGTGCTGATCTAACAGGGAGATGTGTTCAGGTGCATTCTTGGCATATTGCGAAAGGTAGACTTGCCATTGACCAACAAAAACCTGGTCTAAAGTTGATAATGAAGCATTTCATTGTTATTTTAACAGTGAAATAGTGAAATGCGCCTAGGCTCATGCACATTGCACGCACACTATGCTTGCTACACACACAAGATGAAATAAATATATATGATCTGCTTGCATTTTTTCACTTCACGCACAAGCAGATCAGTTTCTCATCCTGAAAATCTCTCCTTCCTGCTTAATCCATTTTAATAGCGATGTGCCAAGTTACAAACACGCCTTGCTTTTAAAGGGAATAGAAGATGACACTCTGATTGGTTTATTACATGTTACCCCTAAAAAACACACCTATGATTAATTGAGACACTAAGTACAACCCCTTTGAACCATGCGCTCGGCGCACAGACCCTTTTTTCCACCTTTAAACTAGCGAAAGTGGATTTGTACACGCCCTAAACGCCCACCTGCGCCAGACGCTTCACCCTGGTACTGTCTGTTTTCGGGAGGGAGATAGAAGGTGTCTGTTCCACCTTCGTGACAAATGGGATGAAGATGTCAGTGCTGGTGGATATCAGAACGCTGGTTCCCTCATTAACAGGCGCACGGAGGATAAAAGGGACTCGTCCTTGGCCTCAAAATAACAATGATTACATGTGATACTGGAGCCACCCGTGGCTGCAGGCCGAGAGAAGGACAAGGCAAGACCATGTAGGAAGAAAAGAGCCACAGTGCTCACTCAGAAGAATAGTTGAAGTATCACTTTTCCCCCATCCTATTGTCTTGATCTCTTTTTATCACATTTTGTGTTTGCTTCTCAACCATCTGAGTGATTTATATTATCCAATCTGCCTCCTTCATGTCCCACTTTCTCTCTCTCTTTCGGCTAATCGGTGGGTTATTTTCGGTTAAATGGTTAATATGGGTGAGCTGCCCCAGTGAAAAAACAAAAAGCCGGGATTGAGCTTTCATATCTGTTGTAAAGCTAGTGTTAAATGAGTGAAATTATGCAGTGTACTATTCAGTCAGGTAGCAATAATGAATTGAAGCCAGTGTTAAATCCCTTTCATGCCCAGTCGATGCAGACTACTCGTTCAGACCACAGACTGGTTATCTAACTGGCTGAATTGAGCATTGTCAAGGGGGGGATTACGAATTATGAATAAGCGAGTGGTGATGATGAATATAGTGGAGTGAATGGCAGCCTTTGTGGAGCAAACAGACCTCCTTGTTGAGTAGTGGGAAACTGCCAAAGTGGAGGAAGGGTTTTCTGAGGAACAAAAGGGACACGTATTACACACAGCAACAATGCAAACACATGCTCGTGGCCATTTTTGTTTTCTGTGGAGCAGGTTAAGGATCATTGCAGCACCACGGCATATTTGGAAGATATCCAGTTGGATACTTTGATATACTGTAGCAAAATACCTTGAAAAATATCAAATGAAATGGAATTGATAATATTATTAATTTATTATATATTATGAATAACACGTATTTGCTTTCTTATCAAGAGTCAAATGAGTGAATCAATAGCAGCCTGTTAGCTTAGCATAACTGGACTTGAAGCTGCTAGCCCTGCTCTTTTTTGTGTGTGTTGTTTTTATAGACTTAACAAACAACACATAACGGGTAATATATTAACTTTAGAAGAGCTGGCAGGCAGATTTTGTTACCTTCCTAAAGAGCAATGTTACCCCAGTTTCCAGTGTTTTTACTTAACTAAGCCAACCAGCCACACCTTCATTTTGAACACAAAAAAGAGCAGGTTTTTTTTATTGGCATGAAAGCAAATACATAACATATTTTCCAAAATGTGTTACTATTTCTATAACTTGAAAGTTGAAAATTGAATCACTAGGACACAATAGTACTTCATATTCAGAGCACACAGAGGGTCACCGGAGGACCTAACAACTCAGGCATTCAGAGAAAACAGACTCATACATTTTTAAGGAGCTTTAACATCGAGCATTAGTGTGTAATTAGATCTAGTTGCTGTACATCTGACTGACTGTGCCAGAGTCAAACACACACCTTTTGTCTGGGAAAGTTGTTTATTAGGTTAATTAAAGTATGGGAAGAAATATAGAAATTAGATTGCTTGTGATAATTTATAATCATTACATGATCAGGCACTTTAGTGTAGTGATATGTTCCAATAAGCGTCAAGCAAACTGGGTATTTCTATTTACATCAGAAATTGTGCTGGGAGCTATAGTAATTGAAGAAGAAAGGATAATAAAAGAGTGGATTTAGAGAAAAGATACTGAGAGTCTGTCAGTCAGTCTCATGGCTGTGGATTAACCAATGTATGTTGGTATGCTATTCTATTCCTGGACAGGAAATATGGAAGGGAGGCTCTGAGTCCAATCAATATCCAGAGGAACCAGTGATTGTTGTACATTACTACACCATTCCCCCCATTTCCTTTCCCACTCAGTGACAAGCAGAGGAGGACATCTTTAATGACTTAGTCAGCTTTGATTTCTGGCCTTTCAAAAAAGAGCTTGAGAAAGATCTATGCAGCATTTCATTCTGGTTTATTTAGCTTTGGAGTTTTTTCTACAGAGGGATGTTACACAAGTTGTACTTTAAAAGCAACACAGGAAGTGGAATTCTTTTTTTTTTCAATAAAATGTATCATGAAATGAAACCAGTGTAGGATTCAGCCAACTAAACTCAACTGATTTTACAGTTTTTCTGACGTTGCATATTGAAGCCTCCTCAGTTAAAAAAAGAGGCAAATTAATGACCCTTCTCTATGTGAATGGAAACACACTCAAAGACCTTCACACAGACAACAGGCTGTTGAGACCTGTATGGCTCAATAAGCAATGATCAGGAGGAAAGTGAAAAACTGGAGATATTACAGCAGTGGAAATGCAGCTCACTTTTCTTGACAATTTCTTCATGCATCATCCAAAACATTGCATAATTGCAGCCTTCTCATAGCACTTTTCCAAGGGACATGACAGGAGTAAAAGCTGCAGCAAGCAAAACACCAGCACTAGATCCTTGATTCTCCAAGAATATGACAAAAAACGTGTGTACGTAAAGCCAACAAAGATGGCATGTTGCTGCAGACAGCATGCAGAGTATATGTTCTTTTCATACAAGATGGTGTGGAGTGAACAGTAAACAAAAAGACAAAGAAAAAGGAGAAAATATAGGGACAAAGGCAGAGGAAGTATATGAGACGGAAACCGAATAACAGCCTAAACTACTGTTGAAGGCGTACATCAGTCAACATTGACAATGTGCAAATATGTGAGCTGAAACAACATGTCCCTCCTTGGTTGTGAAAAGACTTTTACCACATTCAAATTCTTAATGAAAGCATGGTCCAGAATCTGACTGAACCTTTCAGATGAGGATCAAATATGCCAAACATAAGTGTACAAAAAAGGGAAGAGTAAAAAGAACAACTGAACAGCCAGCTTGGTTTCAACCAACGCTTCCATAGATATCAAGCTGAATTATGGGAACTTGTTTAGTAAAGACATCAAGAATATTTCCACTCTATGAAATGGTGCATATAAAATAAAACAAGTACAGTCTTTGGTTTTAATGCTTCACTCATTGTAAATACTAAGTGGCTTCAATGAAAAGCTGGAACAAGCTGATATACAAATACTGTTAGACTATTCAATATTTTTTCCATCCAAAAAACTACTTCAGGGTGATGTTAAAGAAATGTAAGGGCTAATCTATGGTGGTTAATCTTTTAGCAAAATCATTGTTACTTTGTGTACCATACTAAAGTAAGTTAAATGTAATAAAACATGTAAAAATTTACATTTTATGATAAATGATTTTCTTAAATCTAAATCAACAAGGAATACAGATTAAAAAGGAAGGACAGAAAAAGAAAATTAATTAATTTTAACAGATTTATTGAGGTGAAATCTCAGGGTAGGACCCTTTGCCATGCTCGAATGTTATCTACAGCTGTGGACTTTATGCTAATATACACTACCGGTCAAAGGTTTGGGGTCATTCACATAATTCCATTGGACTCCATTATAGACAGAATCCCAGCTGAGATCAGTTGCCTTGTTTTTTTTAACCAGGGCAGCAGTTTACAGATTACATTATGTGCTTACATAATTGCAAAAGGGTTGTTTAATGTTTTCTTAGTTAGTTTTTTAAAATAATATCAGATTAGAAAACAAAATGAGCATTTGGAACATTGGATGAATGGTTGCTGATAATGGGAAATGTAGATATTGCATTAAAGATCAGCCACCCACCCAGATCAGCTGGTATCCTGTCTATAATGGAGTGAAATGGAAATTTGTAAGTGACCCCAAATTTTTGACCGGTATTGTATATGAGCAGAAATTGCTGTTTGACCCATTACAGAGCTGCACATAAGTAACTCTCTCACTTCAGTCAGAGATAAACAGTAGTATTCTCTTCCTCATATGCACTAAACAAGCTCCCTTCCTTCCAGCACTACACCATTCGCAAACAAGAAAAAGGTGAAGATTACCACCTCTCTACCTATCAAAAAATTGTAAAAATATAGCGGCTAAATAAAACAATTCACAGGAGCGAGTTGAGAGGGAAACAAGAATCAGTGAAAGGATGAATACCTACAATATTGACTGTGCGTCAAGGCTCTGTGCTAACACTGACATGGGTAATATGTTGAGTTATTAGCTACAAGAGAAAGAGCTTTTCTCCCTCATGTGTTGTATGTTACACTTTCATAGCACTTAAGCCTTCTCAAGCTGGAGAGTAGGTAATGTTGAACGATTCCCTACGACTGAGGCTAAAAACAGCATTCTTCACCATGGTCATTGTACTTGTCCTGCCATTGCTTGGCAACTAAATCAAATCAAAGACCTAGTACAGTACCATTTTTAGCATAAAGGACAGGGTGACCGAATGCAAGTCAATCCTACTTTTTCCTTTAGGAATGCAATATTGGTTACACACAGGAGGAGGCTGGTTATTGACCTTGTTTTAATCCCAGACAACGCAACCTTAATTCACCAATAAGGTCTCTGCGACATGTCACTGCTTCTACACAAGGCAGGAGACAGGCGACACCAGCAGCACTCTCTCTCTCTCTCTCTCTCTCTCTCTCTCTCTCTCTGCCTTTTAGTGCATTAAGCTCTGGAGTGTGCATTATCATTTTCTGCTTACAGTTTGATAATCTTCACGGCTATAAATGGAAAAGTGTAAATTTCCAGAGAGCATGACTGGGGATTTATAAATTGGTTGGAAGCAAAGATGCATTATGGGTGCTGTGATTACGCCATTTGAAACTTGAGAATCTAGGGCAAGTGAAATACCACTGGCAAGACAAATGTTTTAAGAGAAGGAGAAATTTCCTACAACATACTGAACATATGAATTTGAGTAGTTACAGGGGTTAGTGTCTCCTGAAGGGGTCTGATAGTGCAGGTGGTACATGTATGGGATCATCTCTACGTTTAGAAAAACCCAAGCTAACAAGAATCAGGTAACAAAAGGCTGTTGGTCGGAGGGTGCGCCCACACAGGTCCTTACACCCTAAATGGATATAAGTTCAGCAACGGTGATGCTCTCGGTTTATTTAAGAATGTATTTGATGCAAGTAACACTCTCCTTTTTAAACACATGATGGCGATCATATCAATCATAGTCTTCTTCAAAATGTATAAAATGAATACCACACGGTGTGGAACTCATTATATGTGTAGGTAACATGAGGGCAGGGAACTGAATGATTGTAACTGATAGCAGAAAACTGAAGTTTAACATTGATGCAGAAACTGTATTAAAGGGCTTGAGTTACAGGAGGAATTGAGAAATAAGATAATGGAGGATTAACTGTTGTAAAGATAAGTTTTGACATAAATTTAGAATGTATTATTTCCTTTTAATTGTTCTCACTCAGGAATGCAGTTTCCAGTTTCACCTGGTTGAGTAATTGAACAATATTAAAAAACCATGTGTGCTGAAGGCTGGGTAATTGTATTAGTTCCAGTGTATGACTACTTAACTGAACCCAGATTAGATTTAAGTCACAGTTAACATGAGCAACATGACTTTTTGATGCTGAAACTACACATCTTGTAGGATTTAGAGATCATAATGCAGCCTGTATTTACTGGGGTTATCACAAAGGCTTCATCCAGAGCAGTAGTATGGATACTGGTGGGTTTTTGTGGCTGTTGTATTGAGTAAGCAGAGGGAGGTCAGGATGGCAGGATCTAGTAGCAAAGAGGTGAGTTAGAAAGGGGAGGGGACATCCCTGAAAGATGTATACCATCATACCAGATATTTAGGCAAATAGTATTTTTTAATACCCTCCTGTTCTCAATTAATATGCTAGGACTTTTAATACTGTCAGAGAAGGCTTCAGCTTACTGAGGCACTCGCCTGCGGGGAGGACCATGAGGTGATGAATCTTGTGTTTTTTGCAGCAGAAAGACGAGTTTGGGTAGTTTGAACGAGCAGCCACAGCCACTATGCCTGTAAATAGACCAATAAACAAGTACCGACCACAAAAAATAACATCTAATAAAATGATTGAACCACTAACTGCAGTGTTTACCTTCATCTGACCAGCACCTTCTTCACTCTAATGATTTTAATTATAAGGCAAGGCAAGCTGCTCATAATAAACATGAAAGCGTTATCACAGAAAGGAGCCAAGCACTTACATTTTATAGTTAGTCTGATGGTGGGTTTCATTTAATTCTATCATGAACTGTCTTCCCTCATCAAGAGCTGGTTCACCAAAGTAATCTGTGAGATATATGTTTGACCATTCAGATTAATAAAGCTCTAACATTACTAGCACCAAGGTCACCCCACATAGAGGTGATTCTCCTCCCTTGCTTATGCAGCTAATGTGCAACTCATTCTAGAGGGGGAGAGGAGACAAGATATCTCTGTGGAGCATTCAATGAGTAACTATGTAGATATGGGCAAAGAGATGCAGAGAGAGGAGAGAGAGTCAGTTCAGAGTCATTAGACACAACACACTGCTGTCATTATATCATACTGCATTACATTCATCAGCTCCTTCCTTAATGAAGCTGTGGGATGGCACAAAACCAATGGCTCAGTCTCTCTGCTGCTGTGAAAAACCGCTCATCTTTTGGGAAGTTCAGTGTGATTCTTTTTCCTCTCAACACTGCCCTGCCTTACACTGCTGTATTTAAAGCAACCTGTGTGACACTGAACCTGACTAAATCTGTCTGAAGCCAAGCTGAGGTATTCTACTGTGAGAGAGAGAGAGCTAGAGTCCTGCTGGCCAAGCTTCTGTAGATGAGTGCAGATCCCTGCTGAATACATTTTACTCGTGCAATTTGCAGAATGTAAATTATTATTAATTAATTAATGCCAAGCTTCAGGGATAAAGTTAAACAAGTTTACATTTTCAAATCACACTGCCTCAAAAAAGACCTGAAAACTATCATTCTAGATTGACTTTACCTGCTAAACCTGCACACTTTTGTATACTTGATTCATTGAAACATATTTTATATTTTGTAGCAGTTCAAAACCAGTAAAGAAATAGAGTTGATGATGCAGACTGTCCTGTAATAGCGATACAAAAAATAGAATTCCTACATTTTGAAAGGGGAGCTAGTGTCAAAACTGTTGTGCAATGCATTAATTACTGAGGTATTTCGGACACTGTCCTGGTAAGAGAAATTACTCAGTTGTCATCTCCGCATTATCTAATTAAGGCCCAAATTTCAGCAGCCCTCGACTTTGTGATTAGTATTAATTAAACTTAAACATGATTAAAGAATACAAGTCAAAATTGAATTTATAGTACAAAAGAGGGCGTTAAAATCGCACGGATGTTCAAGAATTTATTCAGAGACACAACATTTCAGGGCGTAACCCATCATTATTACGGCTTTTTTTCAAAGTAAGAACAAATCTCACACACGTCCTAAATCCTAAACCACTGTACTGTCTGATGGGACTGCCACAAATTACATGACCCCATTTCCATAACACAGAATCTTATCAACACTGGCCTCAGAGGTAATACACGCTAATTGGTGCGACTTTCACATTGCGATTTCTAATGATGGACGCTTAATTAATCTTTGAAAAACGGGCTTGTGATTGTTGGAGCTACAAAAGAAGACGGCTGGGAGGATCAAAGTTGTTCCAGTATACTGTGGAGGGATTAGGAAAATGTGGTGGAGGCATGGGGACGATCAAGCACCCAAGCCTCCAGTGAGCAAAATCTTTACAGGCTGCATCCAAAATCGCTGGAGAAATCATCCTGACATCCCACTGTGCTGACTGACGTTGATATGTGTGAGGGCAGTTATGTTTTATCATGGTAATCCCACTGAAGTCCCCAAAACCCATCCTTCTGCCTCATGACTCATGCTAAAAGCAGTTTTTATGGTTCTGCGTAGAATCGATGGCGTACCTCTGCAGAACCTTCTGCGTCTACGCCAGACCCTTTGCCGTAGCCGGATGTGCACATCTTTAAAAATGACACTACATGTCACGGCCACGCACGTCGCTTAGCCTTTGCTTGGATTTCCCCCAACTCATTTCCGGGTTCTCCTTCTCCATAAACAACATGAAATCAAGGAGAAGGTTAACTTTTCCTGCAACAGATTTCCCAACGTGGTCAGAAAGCACTGGGGAGACACTTTGTTTCTCTCACTATGACTCTAGAGTTACAACTTGCTCCAAAGAAAATTGCTGTCACTCTTTCACTTTCTCCCTCTCTCTTTACTTCTCTATCACCCACTCCCCACACACACGTGCGAGTTTGAGGCACACACCAACGCACAAGTAAACAAAGAGTTTCACGACTGACCCTCCAGAAACCACACCTCCTAGCGTTCTGGCAGTGAAATGCATTGCGATGCAAAGAAACACGTCACAACGCCATAGAAGTGCCGTAAGAGTGCTGTAGGAGCGCCGGCGTGGAGTTTACGCACAACCAAAAGGGCCTCAAGAAGGCAAGCGGGGGAAAGAGGTTTCAACCGGGCAATACAGTCACTGCTTATTACATTTCTGATACACATCTCACCTTTGCTCCTTTAACAACAAACCGTGATGTTATTCTTTCATTGTCTGGAATGCAAGTAATCTTCAGTATAGACATTTCACCATCACCATCAAATAAAGAAATAAAATTGAATTGAATTGAATTGAATTGAATAACCATTTATTTTTCTCCATCAAAATTCTGTCCACAAACAAAGAAATTGTTTCCACAAAAAACTATATTGGTTTAGAGATTTATTTTCTTCTTCTTTATTATTTTCTTTTCTTTTTATTTCCGCCACCATGGAGGTTATGTTTTCAGCTTGGTTTTGTTGGTTTGTTTTTTGGTTTGTTGGTTTGTTTGTCAGTCAGTAGGATTACGCAAAAACTACTTGCCTGATTTTCATTAAACTTGGTGAAAGGATGTAGCATGGGCTAAGGAAGACCCCAGTCAATTTTGGAGAGGGGGATAACACACAAAATATTCTTTACTTTCGTTAGCATTGATGGGGCATTTGTGCAGCAAATCATGTGATGGGAAATTCAACCTGCATTAACATTGTGAGAAAGGGCATGCCTTGGTGGCGGTCTGCGTTCTCTGACTGCCTTTCTAATGATAAGTTATGTTTTTGGTGGGGGTTATTTTATTTGTATTAGTTGAGTACTCGTTTGAGAAATGAACAGGTGTAATGAATGAGCAGCATGTGGAATGAGTGTTTGAAGCTTGTACTTACACTATCACTTGTCTGTGTGTGATTGTTTGACCCTGCAGTCTAAGTGAATTCCTGTTGTTTGTAATAATGTACTTACTTTCTTTCCCTCTCTTTTTGACATAATTTCCCCCAACTTAGTGATGTGCTGAAACAAAGTATCTCAAACCTTTTTTCAAGGACCCCAAGAAGAATTAGGCCAATGTATGTGGGGCTGAGTATCATTTACAATACTACCAAGACAAAGTTTTTGGTACTGATACCCACACAAATATACCCTACTTCAAAAAACATTAAACAGCATTTTTTAAAACCCCTTTCTTCATTTAACAAAATAGGCCAAAGTGTTTTTAAATTTATTCACACATGCAGACCATTGCCTAAACACAATTGGTCTATTTTTGCATCAGGAACAATCTCAACGAAAAAAGGAACAAGATTCAAATCCAGGCATCCAACGCCAGCTTTCAGTACATGACAGTTTTGGATACTTGTTGCTACAAATAGGTTTCAGTCACTAGAAAAAAGTATTAAGCTTTGTCACCCAGCCCTACACATTTTTCTTTATCACTGATCCCCCTTTTCAAGGGTTTGGTATCAGTAAACTCTTTTGTGAGGAGATGTTTGCTATCTGCTTGTACCCTTCTAGATGTAAAGTCCCAGTCATATATTTATACCCAGTACTGCTTCTAGCTAATAGAGTAACTGTAAAGTTGAACTAATCTTCACTTTGAAGACCCTCCATCCAACCCATTTAAGGAACTGTGGTGCACCAATGGGTGCATCAAGCTGCTCTTCTAGTCATCAGCTCAGGTTACCTCGACCAAGTGTGGAAAGGAGCGTTCATCTGCTGACAGCCCACTGCTCCACTGCATCACTTTCCCAGCAGTACAGCACAGGGAGCACAGAGGTAGTCTCTGCACCCGCACACAGGAAAACAACCGTGGCTCAGCAGCTGAGGCTCTCTACCCAGGCTAATATTGCGTTTTGTTCTAAAAATAACCTTAATTGCAATTCTTGCAACAAGACAACTATAAATTTGGCCTATCCTGATCCCTTTTCAGTGTCCTGGATTGTAAACCGAAATCATGGTTGTTATTTGTTATTGTTATGAAAGGTAATATACATTATACATTAATCCTATAATTTTAGGACTCCCTAAAGAATAATATACTGTAGGGACAGCACTGGGGTTAAAACCACACCTCGCAACGGTAGGCCTACCAGATTATGGCGATATTATTGTGAGAAGGGCAGCCTGTATAGCTTACCCTCATTAAAATGACAAAACATGCACCTGCTCTATCCAATAGCATGGCAACTGACGGAGGCAGTAACGTGTAGCTGTAGTGGTGTATAGTCGGGGCAGAATAGTTTAAAATCCCTAGATTGCATCTTGAAGTTAATAAACATTTGGTTTCCTGGCAGATCTCACAATACAGAACTGAACTGGAACCCCATGAATAAAAACAATCAATCGTAGCCTACAAGCAGCCTATAAAGATGCTTTGGGAGGGGGACTATTGCAGTTACTACAAGTAGGCTATTCCTAGAGATTACTGTGGAATTAGGTTTGTCATAGCTGAAGGTAACCAAGAATAAGGTCAAAACCAGACTGTGCCGAAATGTAGCCATTTTCCTAGTAGGCTATTTATGGTTAATTAAAAAGCACACCAAAACACAAAAAGCAGCTGCTATAGAAACATGCAACATAAGTCTAAGCCATTATTTGCTGGCCTTCAGTCTAATCAAGTGGTAATTTTGGGACGCCCTCGTGGAGACAAAAGAACAGTGCCGCGAGGTGATGATGATGCGGTGCTCTTCTCGTTTCCCAACATCACGTTCACCTGTCCCCTCTTCCTGTATGCGCTTCCTAAACCGCATCGTCCAAAGCGAAAGAGGCACACTCGACTCACCCAGTACCCCGGAGGAGGTTTGTGAAGGGGCAGCGCCCGGCTCCGGCCTCTCCGCGTCTCCCTGCTGCGCTCGGTGTCGGTGCCGGGAGCTCTCGGTGCCTTCGCCGGCAGCGGCCGCGCCACCGGCCACCGCCGCGGCAGCAGCGCCTGTCGCTGACGTCCCCGGGTCGGGCATGCTCTCTATCAGCGAGGAGCGACGCTAGATAAAGATATTCTCCGGGAAATTTTACAATGGTATCGCATCTCAAGAGAAGGGCAAAGCATGGGGGTATCGAGACGGCCGTCGAGGGTCCGAGTGAAGGGTTAAATGAGTGTGAACGTGAAGTGAAGGTTGTCGGTGCAGCAGCGGACCATCCTGGTGGTACTCTGGAGCAGGATGCGCGGATAGATGGAGAGCGCTTCACTGACGATAGAGGAGGGACAAAGAGAGAGAGGGCGGGGGTACGGGGGCTGGGTGACACACACAAAAACACACACACACAACTTGTAACGATTTACAATAGTAGCCTCGTGATTATGAGTATTGTCCCAGATTGTCTCAGCAGAACTGTAAAAGGGATTCCTTCATAAGAAATAAAAAACACGAGGTCAGGTCATGACCTAGCTTACCAACTTACAGTTATTTTCGATTGCTAAACCACAGTGGGCACAGATGGAGTCTCATGTCTAACTACTCTAAACTCTAACTACAGTCTGCACAGCAGCAGTTCAAGTGGACCAAACTCTAGTTTATCATTGCTAGGACACAGTTTTCAAAACTCTACACACTGCCCATGGCTTTAACCAAGACCTGTACAACACTATGGATTTACAGCACTTTGTTCAAATGCCCACACACTGCTGTCACAACTGTTAACCACACATTCAAAACAGAATGGATTTCAGTCTGGTGCCTATCAAACACTGCTGATTGCAATTTTATCTCCTTTTTTATACAATTACCAAATAAGAATTACAGTAAACATTTATACACTGGCGCAGACATGCAGACATCCAATGTGATGAAGAAAACTTGCTGCATGATGCTGGAGAGAGGCAGGATCCGATAGACTATTCTTTTGTTACTGTTATATACCTTTAGTTTTTTTCAGAAATTACCTAAATTACCAGAGACAAAATACTATTTTGAAGCAAACTGCTGATTTTCATTCCTTCCTGTAACCCTTACATAAAAATTGGTATATTGTAAAATCTATATTTTTTCTCTAAATAAACTATTGATTGGTGTGAAGTCACTCAAATTGTTCTAACTGTAAAGATGTGAACGTTTGTGATTTCTGTATTGGTGTTTCATGCTAGTGTTTTTACTCTGGGTGTGTTCTGAGTGACGCATAGTGTTTTGCTACACTGAGCCTGTTTTGAGATGTGTGTGAAGAGTTGTGTTGCTGGATATGAGTTTTGCAGGTGATGTCAACTGTTTAGCTCAGGTGACTGTTGGTAGTGCAGACTGGAGTTAGAGTTTTGCGCATGTGGTTTCAGTTGTGCCCACTGTCGTTTAGCAATTTAAAGAAAAAACTGTAATCAATGCACAGCTCGCTTTAAGACTTTAAAATAAATGTTTTAAGAACATAATATTGATACATATTTTTTTGCACATGTATGTGCAGCATCGCTGTCCTCCATGAGCAATTTATATTTATCGCCCTGCAGTGACCTCTGCCAGCAGCCAAGCTTCACATTGGTGCCAGAAATAGAATCAGCTTGGCTTCCTTGAGGCAAAACCCAGACACACCAAATGCATGGTATGTATTAATAGTACTTCTTTTGAGATTACCAACATTTTTGTGTTCTTTTACAGATTTATGTACCCACAATCATTGTAAACACAATAGTCTATTCATCAGCAGGTCTCTCATGGCAGGTGGTTTCTGCAGTTCAGTAGGTACACTATTTCTCTTCTGTGAGTGTGAATGCACTACCCTGTCCTGGAAGATTAAATAGGCTATATGACTTATTTATCAATGCAAAAAATCATCATCTTCATAGATTAAATTTTTAGTGACACTCAGGTGTAGTGACAAGTAGCCTATGTCTCTTCACTTCAGTCAACTGCATGGATACTCTTAAATAGACATACTGTGTATGCAGCAGCTGTATAATAAGCATAATGTTTGTGTTTCCTCAAACATTATGTCTGCTCACAGTTGTCTTATGTCTTTCACAATGAGCAAACATTAGTCGACCTAAAGCCTACACCCAAACACATCCTTCAAAACAAACAGTGATGGTGCAGGTTCAGTCGGTTTGTCTGGTTAAATGTTGGTTACATTTTTCTGGCTATTGTGTGTGTGTGTGTGTGTGTGTGTGTGTGTGTGTGTGTGTGTGTGTGTGTGTGTACGAAGGGTGGGTGTAATTTGAACAAAGACAACTTGGTAATTTAATTAGGTTTATGGTCTTATTGTCCTTTTGGTTTGAAGAGACAAAGATGTTTGTGTATTGATGGTGCTCAACAGCTGTGTGGTGGCAGCTGTCATGCTTTGCTCACACACAAAGCATTCTATACATTATTGAGATCTTAGGTTAAAGATTGTTCCACAGGCCTAAAACCATGTATGTTTAGGGTGGACACAATCTATCTCCTTTGCTCTTCTGGATGTCGTGTTACACTATATAGCCAAGCAAGCAGGCAGGCAGCCCTCCCCCTTGAAAAAGCTCAGAGCTCAGATATAACTCGTCTTCAAGCATAAATTCTGCTTACTCACCACCCTCTGGGCTGACAGATGCAAGGGGCTGCAGTGGTGCATACACACACACACACACACACACACACACACACACACACACAGAAATGTACCAGTGCATTTGCTCTGTATACATTCTCTGATATGCACAATGTATGTAGGCTATGATGGACTAGACCACACCACCAACCATTTTCAGTATAAGACAAAGACACAAAAATATGATGAGTGTTCATCTAACTTTGTGAAAATGATCTAAAAAGAATATTAGTTAAAACATACAGTTTATTAGATACATCTTGCTAAAGCTAAATCCCACTTTCATAAAGGTTACAATGTTCAGTTTTGGTTGGTTGAAACTGTTTAAGAGAGGAGCTGGTTTAACACGGTCATTTTAGAGACTGTGGTGGTGTTGATTTGTTATCATTACTGTAAAGGTGTTTTTTAAATATTCCTTCTACTTTTAAAACATAGATGTATATATATATATATATACAAAAATTCCCCTTTCACCCTTGTAGGGTGGTATGTGTCATCCTCAAGCTCGGGTCCTCTACCAGAGGCCTGGGAGTTTGAGAGTTCTGCGCAGTATCTTAGCTGTTCCTAGGACTGCGCTCTTCTGGACAGAGACCTCTGATGTTTTACCTGGAATCTGCTGGAGCCACTCTCCCAGTTTTGGGGTCACAGCCCCCAGTGCTCCGATCACCACTGGCACTACTGTTGCTCTTACATTCCACATCTTTTCTATCTCCTCTTTCAGCCCTTGGTATTTCTCAAGCTTCTTGTGTCCCTTCTTCTTGATGTTGCTGTCGCTTGGGTTTGCCACATATATCACTACTGCCTTCTTCTGCTGTTTGTCGATCAACACGATGTCTGGTTGGTTAGCCATCACCAGTTTGTCAGTCTGGATCTTGAAGTCCCACAGGATCCTAGCTTGGTCATTCTCGACTACCTTAGGAGGTATCTTCCATTTTGAACTTGGGACTTCCAGCCCATACTTGTGGCAGATGTTGCTGTACTATGACAGCTACCTGGTTATGGTGTTCCATGTACACACTTCCTGCCTGCATCTTACACCCTGCTGTTATGTGCAGTACTCTCTCAGGGGCATCCTTGCATAGTCTGCACCTGGGGTCCTGCCTGGTGTGGTAGACCCCAGCCTCTATTGATCTTGTACTGAGTGCCTGTTCTTGTGCTGCTAGGATTAGACAGCCTCTGTGCTGTCCTTCAGTCCAGCCTTTTCCAGCCACTGGCAGGATTTCTTGATATCAGCCACTTCTTCTGTTGGTCTGTGGTACACGCCGTGCAGCGGCTTGTCCCTCCATGACGGTTCTTCGTCTTCCTTGTCCTCACCTTCAGGTTTCTGCTGCCTGAGGTATTCACTAAGCCCTTCATCTTTGGGGGCCGTCTTCCTGATGTGCTCCTGGATCTTCGTCGTTTCACCCTGGACAGTGGTCTTGACACTCACCGTGTGTTTTCCCCCCATTTATCTGGAACATACATATATGATGCATTTTGGTGCCAATCATTTAAGTTATTTTTAGGTAAATCAATAAATAATTATAAAATAATAGTAATAATAAAAACTGAAATGTATAGCCTATTAAAAATAAATTCAATTAAAGTCATTGTTCAGGGGTCTCACCAGCAACTCTTCATAATACAGTAATGTGCACACATTTTTGGTTGTAGTCCAAATAAATATATAAATAAGGCCCGAACTTTTTTCCAAAATTGCAACACAATGCATTGATTTTTTTTAAATCAAAGCTTATGGCATTTGTATTAGAAAATGTACCTAAATTGATAATTAAATTGAAATTATTATTAATTATTACTTATTATTAAATAGATCTAAATAGATAGATAGATAGATAGATAGATACTGCAACGGTTGCTACACGGACCGAATTTAATGACGCACAGCGGGAGGGACCAACAGCAAATTGACAGGCCCTGAACAAATCAGACTCTAGTATTGTCGCTGTTGTGGAAAACCCTGACGAATCACAATCTACAGAGGTAGCAACAATATCTCATCGTGGTATATGATGTAAACGGTTGAAGAAGGGAAGCTGCAGCACGTTAGGGAAGGAGCTTGCACAGAAAACACTAACAATTGATTTTGATTATCAACATTCATTGCTAACGTAACACTCATTGGTTACTCCGACCCTAGCTTACAGTGTAAAAGGGTATACACAATGATTGTGTCAAGGACAGAGTGTGTTTTACAATGTCAATCTCAAAAAATCAGCCCCATGATGAGCAGCACCTGAAACGTTTGGTGTTAGTGTCTAATTATGCTGCCATCCATTCATCGTGGGATATGGAGAGCCGCTGAGCACATACTTAGGACAAGGTTCGTTAACAAAGTTAATCTCGAATTTTGTATTTTGGCCACTAATTCAGAAACGGTCATATTGAATGTCTTTTACAGAAATCTTGAGATATCTAAAATATTAAAACTAATGTATGACACAATAAAATACTGAACGCAAATACAAAAGGCAAAAACATATCAGTAAAATAATATCAATAACAACTTTAATCTCTGACTTTAGAATTCTGACTTTAATATCAGAACTGAAATAAAATGTCCACGTGGCCCTAATCTTCCTCTGTAGGGTACATCAATACATACTAAAAAGAAATATTAAGCTTTATACTTGCTTTGTATTTTTCCTTTACAACTTGATTGAATAAATCAAAACCTAATGTATTTTATTCAAATAATTTACTTTATATTTTTTATATTATCATTCATGCCTTCCCTAATTTCCCTATGCAAATATGTGCAAGTTAGCAAGTTTTGTTTTACACTCCATTTTGATTGTTCTTTTAACATTGTTATTTATTGACATTTTCAGTAATATTTTTGAAAACATCTTATTGTCAGTATTGGGGCTCCAGAATTTACAGGGTTGTCTCTGGGTTGTATTGAAGAATCTACACAGCATGTCTGTGTAGACAAAGCATAACATATTAGACTAAATAATAATTACAGTGTCTGTTACCATTTACTTATTCCCAGCACAGGAACTCGACCTTTTAGATTCCTGTCAACCTTTAATGGAGTCCCAGTTGGAATAGCTGATGCAGAGACCATCTTTGCATTATCATCAGGTCATGGCAGGTGTGGGGTGGCTGTGGTACGAGCCAGTGGTCCAGCCTCAGCTACAGCTCTGAGGTGTATGACCGGGCTCACACGCAAACTGCCTCCTCCACGCACCGCCTTGTTACGCAGCATCACAGACCCCCAATCCAAAGAAGTGTTGGACCGTGGACTTGTCTTCTGGTTCCCAGGTCTGTTTCCTTGAACCACACACACACATTTTAGTCCTCCTTCACATTTCTGTGATTTGTAGATACATTGTGCATCAGGTATTTATGTGTTAAGTGAAAACATGAATGTCAAACATTACCTGTCTCAGGGTATTTTGCGGTGTCTGCAAGTTAAATGATATACCAATCTAAATGAAACAGTAATATAAACCAATGTTTGAGTTACAGTAAATGGGGTAAAACATGCAAAAACTCTATTGCAAAACATATTTTCTGTCTGGCTTGATGGCTTTTGTGCTGACACATCGGCAACAAGTCTCATCTCTCAAGATCAAAATGTTTTAAATCTCTTTCTATTGCTGCCATGTGGAGTCCCTGACCTACAAGCTAGAGCTAATTTGTTTTGTCTCATCACAGTATTGAGTCTTGGGATTAAATAAAGTTCTATGAGTGTCAACCACTTGTAGCCCAAGTTTAACGAAAGCATTCCTAAACATTTTGCTCCTTCTGTGTATGTTCAAATGCGTAAAGTACAGTATATTCTGCCTGTGTTGTCTCATTTTTGTTCATGTCTTCAGCTCCTCACAGTTTCACAGGAGAGGACAGTATGGAGTTCCACATCCACGGTGGTCCTGCTGTCATTTCTGCTGTGTTACAGGCTCTAGGTAACCTACAGATGTCATTCTGAGTATGATATCATATTTTTAACAAGTTCATAAATGCAGTATAACACATACAGTACATACAGTGTCATGAGATGCACCGGCACTTTGCAGGATGTTTATATGTGTTACAGCCTTGACTTCCCAAGCTGTAAGCCTGAATTTTAAACACAGTAACTGGTTGAATCATATGACTGTCCATCACTGTGACTTAAAAGGAAAAAGTGATGCATGCATTCCTATTTCTAAGATACTTATAATATGCGCCTTGACAAGCGTGGCAATCCCTCTGTGACTCAAAACTAATATGTTGCTGCAGTTCTCCCACTGGCCTTCTGGGGGTAGTCTTGTATAAGGTAAAAAGATAATGAAGTTAATTATCTTCAGTTGATGTAAGATCATCACTCATCAGGAAAACATTACAGTGTTGGACAGGATGTTTCTGTATATGTTTTACACTAAATCAAAGATAGCGACTATGTGGGTAAAATGATAATCAGTCAGTCAAATTTCAAACAGAATATTTTGTTCCACTTAATGGATCATGACCTCCATTTGCTAAATTACTTGTGTTCACCGGTGTCTCCTCCTGATGAGATTTGAAAAATGGTTTGAAAACAAAGGAAACGTAACCTCTTTAACCCACACAGGTGTGCCTGTTTTCATTCCAAGTGAACCCAGAGTGACACATTGACCCTGTGTTTGATCTGCCTCTGTTTGTGTGTTGTGTGCATGATGCATATCCACTTTGTGCCTCATACATTTAATCATGTTTGTATGCTGTGTGTGTTTTTCTTAGGAAGCGTGCCTGGCATGAGGCCTGCTGAAGCTGGAGAGTTCACACGGAGGGCCTTTCAAGCAGGGAAGCTGGGTTTAACAGAGGTAGGTCGAAAAGAGCATGTAAAAACCCATTGAGACAGTTCTATGCAGATTTGCATACCAAGGGTCCTTTGGAGCCATTTTGCAAGGTAAGTGTGGAATAAATAGGGTCAGAAATGAACAGGGATTTCAAGTTCATGAAATATCAACAGTGAAAATGTTTTCTTTTACACATATTGCCCTTTGAAAAATCATTTCAGTGGGCTGTCAAATAAAGCTACTGGGTTTCTGTAGATGGTAATTTCCTTTAAAAAGCAGCCTAAGGCATTATAAGAGGGCTTGTGTGGATTTTCTGTTGACAGTATATAACAGTATATTATGATTCAGATTAAATTTGAGCAGTATACATTAAACTGAATATTTATCCATCAGTAGGCAATACAAATGTGTAATCTGTTCTGTAGATAGCACATCATACACATAATGGTGGGAGGGGGTGCTTGAGTCATACAGTTACAATGAAAACATAAGTGCAAGAAATAAATACAATGATAATGGTCCTTTCAGGTGGAGGGGCTCGGAGATCTGATCCATGCTGAGACAGAGGCTCAGAGGAGACAGGCTCTCAGGCAGATGTCTGGAGAGCTGGGACGCCTCTATCAGGACTGGACCCACAAACTCAAACGGGTAGGTCGGTACAGATGCTGGTGGTGTAGACAGCAGTTGCCAACATCCATCACAGGCAGGGCGATGTAGAGTACAAACAGGTTTTTTCCATCAGGACCAGAGCTCTGGGCTTATAAGGTGTAGATGGTGTACTGTATGTGTGGCAGAAAGTAGGGTCTGATCTAAAATTAGTCGGGGACTTTTTTAATTCATCTTCAATCTCCGATGCTACATGCTACTTTTCCTGCCTACTATATATAATACAAAAATAAAGTTGTATTGATGTTCAGAGTTCTTTTTCCACCACTCTATAAACAATGAATTTGATTATTCTGCACAGCAAAAACCTGTGTGTGTAATGATCCTCCAGTTTCTACACAAAGATCAGTTTGAATGTTGAAAGATTGTACATGTCTGTTTCTCAGACACTGTGCTGTTAGTCTCGACCTAAAATAGGACTTGATTTGCTGGTGGTCTTCAACAAGACTTGATTAAACCAGACCTGGTTTTAAAACTGACAGATGAACAGAGGGCCTTTTGAAATGCTGTTATTCTGTCTAATTTTGAGTCATCTTGACAGCAGAAACAAGCCTCCTGGAGTTCTCCTCGTAGAAACGTTGTCCATGTTCGTGTCTGACATTTCTCTGAAAACAGTGTCTTGGAAAGAACCTGTCTGTACTCTGCTGTAGGTCAGGCCTTGGTAGTTTCACACCCAAACATTGCTTTCTTTCTTTTTTTTTTGTATCACCACAGCTGTTTTTCCAGTACATTTTTAATGGATTAGGTAATTGGAATCTGAGGCTTCCTGTTTTCATGTTGCTGTAGCTCATGTAGTATAATACTGAGAATCAAAATACTAATCTGTATGGTACATGTGTAAATTTACTTTCCATTGTTAGCAGGGTTGGAGGGGAGGGACATAGAACAATGCGAATTAAATTCACTTTAAGGAGGGGCAACCACCACGGAGCTACATTAACGTTGCTAAATTAAGATTATTTTGGGGGGCTTTTCCGCCTGTAATGGACAGGACAGCTAGGTGAGAAAGGGGGGAGAGAGAGCCAAGACATGCAGGAAACTGTCACAGGTCGGAGTCAAACCCTGAAAGTATATGTGCGCCTGCTCTACCAACTGAGCCGACTCGGCCACAGGTACATCAATGTTGATATTTACTTGCAAAAAATATAGTAAATATAATACGTGTAAAATGGAATTTTACACTACTCCAATCTCCCGACCTAAAATTTTGAATTAGTTGGGATTATAATGTAGTTGATCATCATATATTAATAATGTACTATAATCATTGACCACTTTCACTAAACCTTAAAGACAATATATTTCCAAGCAGATGTTGTTATTACTATAAAATGATGAGTGAATTAGCTGAGAGGACCAGGTCAGTGACCATATTTCCTCTCTGTTTAGAAAAGCTTACAAACGCGTAATCCTGCCCCATCACTCAGTCAGTACAGAGACCTTGATGAGCTCTTCATTAGGACTTGCCTTTGGAAACTGGAAAGCAACTTGTATGTGTTCAGTGTCACTTTTCTACTGTTTACTAGCAAGATTTTTTTTCAAGCACCTACTTTATAGTAATGTGCTGTTGTTCTATCTTCACTCAAATGACACCATAGTAATGTTTTTTTTCCATCTCAGAGCATCTGGTTTTCTATTGTTTTGGATGGACTAAAGACAAATTAAAACCAAGCACAGCTGCTGTATGTCTTAGGACAGACACACAATAAAGCCATTGATATATTATGTGCAGCAGTACTGTTTTTCCTATCTGTGCAGTTTCCTGTACTGCATAGATAAATGTCTGTGTGTATATATAAGGGTCAGAATGTTGAGTCAGTCTGGAAGGCAAGATAAATTAGAGTTAAAGAAAGTGAGTGCAACTGTAAAATTCACGTTAAGGGTTAGTGAACTTGCTGATGTTGAATGCTTGTCATATTATATAATGATCACATCAGGACAGATGGTTTAGAGGTAGTTAGTATACATACAAATTAATCATTCAACAATTCAAATATTTGAATTGTTTTGTAAAGACACCTGACTTGTAGTACTGGTTGTAGTTTTACTTTCACTAATAAGGCTTCCGATGGTGGCATGTGTCCTTATGTCTGTCTGGTTTACATCTAATCCTCACATTGGGTGAGTTTTCCTTTTACATCTTGTAGCTTATTCACATGCTCCTCCACAGTGAACGATGAATGATTTTTTTTAAAACTTTGGCCCCATATCTGACCAACCGATCGTGGGGATCTCCCTGGAGGGACTCTGTTAAGCTGGTTGTCGGCAGCTTCCTCAGGATGGTTCCCAGAAGCAATTTCAAACGTGCCTTTATTTTGGAATCAGATTTCTGAGAATCCTGTTAATCAGACATACTGTATACCATCTGTATGAAGTGAGGGGTCAAACCCTCATTTGATACCCACACAATGCAGTTTTTTAACCATTGGCTTCCCACTTTTGTGAATGGTTTAGTATGGGAAAATGATGCTTCCTGTTTTTGTGCAGCCTTACTGCTGTTGTGTTTATGCTCTTCATGTCAGTCAAGATACTGATCGCTACTGTGGCAGAAATACTGAGTCCACCTCCATCCACCTGGATTCTACGCAGTTTCAGTTGGCAATGATGTAAAGTAGCAACATGACTGGAAATTACTGCACCTGATTTGAGATTATTCCTGGAAAAACACCAGAGGAAGCCATTTCAATTTAAACTGTTAATGTCTAATGTTTGAATACACACACTGTATAAATGTATGGGTAAACACTGTTAGAAACATTCTTTGCATTTTGGACTGTTTTCACCTTGGGCTCTGGTAAATTATGATTTTTCACTATTTCATGACATTTTAAATAATTAAGCAATTAACCAACAAAAGTATTAACAGATTAATGAACAATGAAAATAATGGTTAGTTTTAGCACTCAAAGTGGCTTTATTACAACACTGAAAGATGGAACATGATATATACTGTATGACATGAGGAAAAGTTTAAAGTGTCAGTACATTCAATAGTATTGCCCTTTTTACTTGTTTGTTCAGGGGGTCCAAGGTGTTAATGTCACACACTTATTCAGCCTCTTCCATCTCTCCTCTTGACTTTGTGTGTTGTACAGTGTCTGGCTCATGTTGAGGCCTTCATAGACTTCAGTGAGGATGAGCTCATTGAAGATGGGATCTTAAACCAAGGTATGTGTACACTTTGTCCTTTTTTCTGAAAAAAATCTGCCCTGCCTTGGGCTCTCAGGAGCTCTGTTTCTCTCTGAGGAAAGGGTTTGTCTGGCTGGTTTAAAGCCTGGTAACAATGGTGTGTTTCTGGGACACGTTCTGATGTCTCAGTGTATTGTTTGTCTTTGTTGATAGTGTCTAACTATATAAAAAAATAAAAAAATTGAATGCATTCCCCTTATGAAAAATTAGGTATTGTAGTGTCAAAACCATTTTTCCGCTGCGGAAAGTGACAGAACCACGACCAATTTTTCATCCAGGTGAATGGTGTCAGACACCGCACAGGCTTACTTCCTTTAAAATTCCCTTCACAAGGCCACAAAAGTGAAGCTAAATACAAAACCTTCGTCATCTTCACTTCCCTCCTCTGTTTTTATCTTCCTCTCAACCCCAACAGTGGACAGATCGGTCTGTGATTTGCAAGCGGAGATGGAGCGCCACCTAAAGGATGAGAGGAGAGGCGAGCGGCTACGCAGTGGAGTCCAGGTGGTCATTGCAGGAGCCACCAATGCAGGGAAAAGTAGCCTCCTTAACACACTCTGTAAGAGAACCAAGAAACCCACCACACACCATAAAGGGAATAGTATTAAATTACTATCTTCTAAATACAGACCAGTTGTAATGAAATTGCAGATGATCATATTTCTAATTCCCATATTTTTTTTTAGCACTCTGTGTCATATTATTGAAAACCCAGCGACTAAACTACTAGATCTTGGGGTTAGTTTTTTTTTTTCAGCTGCTGTTTCCAAGGTGTTTTTGTTTTCCTGTTACTGTTGGAGGAACATTTTAATGTAAAAGACAGGAGAAATTTATCAAAGAAATTCAAAGGTCAAATTGTGAAAAAGAAATGGATCCAATTTTGGGTACATACTATAATAATCTCTTCATAGTACAGGAACTTTATCTCATAATTATCACAACACACCATCTGTGAATTGTAGATCCTGCTCCACACATGAATAACAATATTTTTACTTTGCTTCCGATACGGCGTGCAACAGAAGATATCAGAGTCCCAGTCTGCTGCTTTAAACGGTAACTGATTATGTTTGCATATACAGTTGTGCTTATAGGCTTACATACGTCCATAAAGGTTGCATTTTTCCTCTTTTATTTTTATTAAAGCGTTAAGATCAATTATCAAAAGATTTTTTTTCTATTTATTTTATTTAACTTTAGCATGGCATGTAAACCTGTAAGCACAACTGTAAACATAGAAGTAAACACTCAATAAGCAAAACGAGAATGTATGTGCTTCAAGTTCCTCGTTCTAAATCAGTTCTTCAGTTGTTTATACACGTTTGGTGTCAGCCTAATGAACCTCTTGGTTATGACCTAAGGTTGTGTTTGTTGAGTATATTGTATCCTTAAATCATTAAGGATCACTCGATATAAACTTTCCAGAGAGCGGACTTGGCAGGTTCTCCTCATAGCTTCCTATCAGAATAATAGACACATTTATCAACCTTCAGATAAAATCCTGTTATCATTTTTGTCTTCCGATTAGTTTCCCCTGTGGCCTGGGCTCCCGACCAGTCAGCACAGATCCTGAGTATTGATTAGCTGGCAGCATTATATGATGTTGGATACATGGGGGTTGTCAGCCAAGTTATTGAATAAAGAGAGGATAACAAAATATCTTTGTGCTTGCGCTGTGCAGAACCTTAGTAGGTATAAAGTTTTTTAAATGAGGCCGATAAATAGAGTGCAAGTGATGTGGCAAATGATCGATTTTACTAACAAATGTTGTCTGTGTGCAAAAAGCTACAGTTCCCAGCTGTTTAAGGAAATAATTTGTAATTATTTAGTACAAACGGATGGACTTGGAGCTGACACATACAGAGTGGGGAAGTCGGAAAGCTTTTAAGAGTCAGGCTAACACATTATTTGTTTATCTTTTAATGGGATTTGTTGACATTAGAAACATTTACAATACTTCCAACTCATTCCTTTAACCATTCATTTCCAGGCCAAAGACCTGCAGCCATTGTGTCTCCCATTGCTGGCACCACCAGGGACATAGTAGAGACGGCACTGGACATCGGTGGATTCCCTGTCCTGTTGAGTGACACAGCTGGCCTCAGGGAGAGCCCAGACCTGGTGGAGAGAGAGGGGGTCCGCCGTGCTCGGGAAAGGTAGGGGTAGGAAGTAGAGCCGAACCGACAAAGGATTTTTAAGGCCGATTCCGATTCAAATATTTGGTATTCAAAAATCTGATCTATTGGCCAATATATATAGTTTTTTTAAATATCCAGAAACACATACAAAATTTTTTTCCCTATCATTAGTTGTTTGTAGTTATTTATATTAATTAAATAAATAAATTATATTTGTTAAATATTCCCAAAAACATAATTTAGCTCAGTTTTCCTGCATTTCAAATTTTATTAGGCAGATCAAAATTCTTGAGGAATTAACACTGGTATTTGGAACGCTACAGGATAGAAACACATGTAGAGTACATGTGTAGTAGCACGTGTAAAATGCTGCTTCAGCAAAATGTTCACGTGTGTATAATATTACACAAAACATATTAGCCAGGGGACCAACGGAATACATCCTTGAAGACAAAGAAAGGAAGAAATCAGTCATTTCTTCCCCCGTAGATCATGCTATATTTTTTGAAATGTCTATTTTACCTCCAGAGTTTATATTATTTCTGAGCCATAGTTATAAATACATGGACAAACACACTCAGGAGGTTGCGTTACGAAGAACCTCCTTTCCTTTTTGTAGAGTATTTATCATTAGAAGGTTCTTCATGTGTGGTGTAGAGAATGGACATATATGGCAATTCACTGACAGCTGCTTCCACTGTTTACACCAGGGAAGAATAGCAGTACTCGTAGCAGTCGTCATCACTGCTTTATCATATACAAACAGGCAAACAGACAACCAGACGAATGGGCACACTGGCACTTACACACAGTAATAAATCAGCTTTTATTCACAGACACAGACATGTTTTTGGGTGGGCCTAACACATCTCCACATTGATTATTACTTGATTTATATGTGAAAGAAAAGTTTCCAGTGTTTGTATTAAGTTAAAAATCCATGCTTTATATACATTTTAGTATTTAACTTAGTCAGTGTGATGCTGACACACCTGACAGTTGACGGAAAGACTTCAATCTACAGAATTTAAGGACTTCAGCAAATATTTAGTATAAATTGTTTTCATGCCAAGAAAGACAAATTGCTTCCCTAAGTAGTTGTGTCCTTGGTCGTGGATAAAGCATCTGACACATTAGTTAGCTGTTACATCACAACATGACAAATATCAATTAAATTTGGTAGACATTTAAGGGGACTTGCTGCACCTTTTCACCCTGATAGAATACTGTAGATTAATTGGTGACTCATGCCGCAGGAAAATCTAATGAAAAATATCAATGACAAGAATAAAAATCAAGATGAAGATTTACAGAAGACATATTCAATAATTCCTTTGCTGTTTGTTTAAGTTTTTTGGGCGACCGGGTGACTCTATAGGAAGGGTGGGCAGTTTGTGTGCTACGGGGGAACTTTCTGTGCAGGGAGCAGGTCAGAAGCTCATGACCTGGGTCACTACAGGAAGGACGTGCTAAGTACAAGCATCCGCTGGTGCTGCTAACGGCACAGTAGGACCAAAGTAAAGGAGAGTTTAAACTAAATAACATTAAGATGAATTCATTAAAAATATCCTTGCCATTATATACCGTATTGTTTTCTGAATTAAAACATCAGCGGGGTAAGCTTTTGCTCTGAGGTGTCAGCAGTATACAACCTGGAGCTACAGGAAAACGCTGAGTTTTATAATAATATAGTGCAGTTATTCAGCCATAAATCATAGTATTATTATATAAAAGTATTAGAAATATTAAAACTTGTCTTGAATTTGAAAATACTGACACACATTTGTAATGTACAAATGAAAGCCAAGAAGGCAGAAATATTTGTTTTACCCAGGACAGCTGAATGAGTTTGGAAAACTGTCCATAGTATATTTTAGGCAGGTGTGTCATAATATAACAATAGTACTACGAATTTAAGATATAGTATCTGCTCCATATCAGTATAAATTGGTACACCAAACTCCTGTCTCTAGATTAGTCCCACTTGGTACACGGTGTGAATTTAGGATTAAAAGAAAAAGAAAAAAAACTCCTAAATTCTTGAGTTCAAGAGTGGAGGCTGCTTTCTTTTTTTCCAGAGTGGAAGAGGCTGATCTGACCCTGGTGGTTGTGGACTGTGCTGACCTCCCCTCTGATGCACAGCAAGCTGCAGCCTTCCTTCAGGAACACCTCAGGAGAGTCCTGCCCAACCAGGAGCAGCCTGAGACAGGTCTGATATGTAGGCCTCATCTGCTCCTGCTTCCTCTAGATAGTCAGGGATGCTGCAGCTGTATTTTCAAGGCACTTTGCCACAACAAAGCAAATACTATACTATATGATCCTATACTATGACTGTGATTTGTTTTTTATTTATTTATTTTATGGCATAAATACTTAGACTTTTATGACTTTTTCATGAGTTTTTATGATACACTGTTCTATGACATTTTTATGACATAAGGTACAAATCTCTTGGTATGTATATTATTCCAGAAAGTTCAGGCTGGGAATAGAGATTTCAGTCATCAAGAGTAATCAATTAGAGTTGTCTGTGGCTGAGAGAGTAATAGCTGAATCACTGGTGATTGATCAACATTTGTTCTTCCTTCCTTTCTTATCTCAGTTTTTCCTGCAGACAGGTTTCTTCTTGTGCTGAATAAAACTGACATGTTGCATGAGGAGCAGAAGCTGAAGCTGGACAGGGAGTTAAGACAGGTCTCTGGACTCCCTCCCGTTTGTCTGATCTCTTGCCACACTAATGAAGGACTGCAGGACTTCCTCACAGTGCTGCACAGCAGTGTCAAGACTCTGTGAGTTGCTGCAATTTATGTTTTGATGCCAGAACAAAGACTGCATGTCTCCTTTAATTTCATCAGAAAGATTTATTTTTTTCTGTGATGCATTTATACAAACAAATTTATGTCTGCATAAATCAAGGAACAGGCACCAGTCATAACAGGCTTCCAAAAGTATCTTTGTTTCACCTAAATTTCCTTGTGAATAAGACCTCTCTGTAAGTCCACTACGGCAATGACGTTTGTGGCAATAAAACTATAAAACCTGATAAACACTATTTCCAAATCATTTGATTTTTATGTGGATGCAGTATCTACTTCACAGATATTTGTATGTTTTTAAGGTTAATTGTTTTCAATTGTAACTTATTTTTTTACCAAAGACAGGTCTTCAGTTTTTTGAAGTAGATCAATTAAACTGATTCAGTTACAGCATGCTTTGCTGTCTGCTGCAGTGTCTATTTTTTTTTTAATACTACCACAAGAAATCAAATTGTACTCTTCAGATTCAAAAGAAAAATGACGAATATTTGTGCTGCAAATGGTTTTCATCCTTTTGAAAGTACAAAATAATGAGTGTCTTGTTGATTGTGCTGTCTAACTTCCTTTCTAGGTGTGGCGACCCTCTGTCAGGTGCCCCCACCCTGACCCAGGCCCGCCACAGGGCCCACCTGCAGCAGTGTTTTGCGGCCCTGGCTCAGTACCAGCGGTACCGCGACATTGACCTCGCTCTGGCAGCCGAAGGTGTCCGGTTGGGTCTCACCAGCCTGGGCCGGATCACTGGACGTGTTGGGGCAGAGGAGATCCTGGATATCATCTTCAAAGACTTCTGTATTGGAAAATAATCAGATGGGTATCAGCAAAAACATGAAATACATGTAATATTACTCTGCTTAGAGAGGAAGATTGCATTCTTGTTTAGGCCCAGAGTATCAGTTAAGAAAACAAGACAAAAAGGGCACCACCTTGGTGCTATGCCATGTTTCGAGGCACAGCAATGTCACGGTACCGCTGTTACTGAGCCAAAAATAATAAAATGCATGTTCTTGGCTGCAGGGTCACTCTGCTCCCAAGACACAAAAATCTTTGTTTTTTGTTGATGCTTTTTGACAGACTGAAATAGTTTTAACGTGATCACAGGTGCCTCCGAGGCCCCATCTGCTGGACAAGTGTTTGGCAAGTCTTGAGTCGTAATTAAAAAAAGAAAGCTTTGGATAGGTGAAAATTGGACTCTTGGGGTTGTAACATAACAGCCAAGAACATTTAAAATAGAGACAGCTGCAGACCTCTTCAAGGCCATCAATTCAAAGTTTGGATGTTTACTTGTACAACGACGTTTTTTAACGATTATTTGGGGGAGCATTTGTGTGAGAGAATTGTTATTACTTTTCTTCTATTTGTGTGAATGCTGATTCAGCAGCGTTCACAGTATTGTTTTCAGATTCTTCAATACAATTTTTAGTTGCCTACTACTGCATAGTTTTAGCTACAAAAAAAACAGTCACATAATAAAATGTTCAGCTCTTTGGAGATTTGTGCTTGTATTCAACTGATATCCACCATTTACAGTTTAAAAAATAAATTAAGCTTTTTTCTTTTTACATTAAACGTTAATGAATCAATCTTTAAATCGTCTTCTGGCTTCTTCCATTTCTCATTGCTAGTCCTCCCACATACTTTTACCTACAGATGTCATTCAAACTATTAACAAAACCTTGAGCTATTAGAACATGATACAGCTTTTTGATATCGTTCAGTTTTCCTGTTATCACTGTTTAAGTTTAGTGCTTTGTTCTTAAGTGCTGCTTTTTGTGGGTGAAGTCAAGCTGAGTGTTTTTCTTCATTCCTTTGACACTTCCACACTGTCACTCTGTTCTCTGTGAAACTGTTTTTGCCTTATACTTGCAAGTATAATGAATACACCAAAAACCAACTTGTTTCACTTCTCAATGGTGTTAATTTGTTTTTCACTTAAAAGAATTTCACTCGTGCTGTACACAAATTTCCATAACAATAACACATGACGTTTTTCAACAAGAGTTATACTGAACACAACTAAAAATCATACATTTTCATCATACTATAACATGACCTTTTTTCCCGACATACTTTACTATGACTTTTTAAAAACTTTTTAGACATACTATAATTTTTTATGACTTTTTCTTTTACATACTGTCCTATGAAAGTTTTGTCAACATACTATGCTGTGACTTTTTTGACTTACTATACTATGGCTTTTGTAAGATTTTTTCCAACATACTATCTTTTGACTTTTTAAGACTTTTTTTGACATACTATACTATGACTTTTTTTTAAACTATTCCGACATACTATACCATGACTTTTTTTGACATGCTAGACTATGACATTTTTAAAACTTTTTTTGAAATACTATACTATGACTTTCTATGACTTATTTTACATACTATAGTATGACTTTTTCAACATAACTCATACTAAACTTTTTCATCATACTATACTTTTATTTTTCTTTGACATACTAAATTATGATTTTTAAGACCTTTTTTTACGTACCATAGCATGACTTTCAACTTAACTCATACTAAACTTTTTCATCATACTATATTTCATTTTTCTTCGACATACTATACTATAACATGTTTTGACGTACTATACTATGACTTTTTTGACATAATACATATATTTTTTTTTTACTTTCACAACACACTATATTGTGACTTTTTCATGACTTTTGCGACATACTATAAAATGAATTTTTTGACATATAGTACGACTTAAAACTTTTTCAAAATACTATTTCTGACAATTTTGTGACTATGTGAATTTTTGTGACAACTATGACTTTTTAAAACGTGTTAACATATTATACTATGACTTTTTATGACTTTTTTAACGTACTGTACTATGACTTTTTATGACTTTTTTTAACGTACTGTACTATGACTTTCTACAACATTTTTTACAAATTACACTATGACTTTTTTTTCAACCTGACTTATACTAAATGTCTTCATCATACTATACTATGATTTTTTTTCAACAAACTATACTATTACTTTTAAAACTTTTTTGACTATGAATTCTTTGACATACTATGCCTTTTTTGAAATACTATACTATGACTTTTTTTGACTTACTATACTATGATTTCTTTTTAAATACTATCCTATGACTTTTTTTGACATACTATACTGTTACTTTTTAGGACTTTTAACACTATAGTACATACATACTAAACTTTTTCATCATGCCATACTATGAATGTTCTTCATACTATGACTTTTTTTAAACTATTTCGACATACTATTAAGTTTTTAAAATACTGTGACTTTTTCCGACATACTATAACTCTCTTGAAATACTAAACCTATTTTAAAGTTTTTTCAAAATACTTTTCGGACTTTTAAAGAGCCTGGGTTTAATCTGCCAACCTTGCGTTTATGAACCTCTGAGCCACAAGACTTTTCTTTTTCATTCGATAAACTATGCTTTGGGATTTTCAGTGTCACATACCACATCATGTGCTTCACATATTCATAATAACTTCATCACATGAAAGAAGTGTCAGAATACCTGTTGTCACAAAGAATTTATTGCTGAACAGTACCTGTCCTCACATGAAGTACAAGTATGTATAGGCTCAGATTTATTCCAATGTAAACTTCAGTTTGAGTCCAGCTCCGGCCTCAAAGCACATCATACTGTAACATACTACAAAACAGCATGTAGTCAGAGTGACCCAGCTCCTCTTTGCTCTGTGGGAAAGGGACCTTTTTAGAAGCGCTGCTCATTGTGCCCTTTGTTCACTTGTCAATCTGGCCTCAATCAAATATTTATGTTCCCTTGTTGAACTCCTCACCCTTCTTCCCCAGTTGGTTTCTTCTCTCCCGGTCTCTGACGACAGTTGTCCTGCTGTACACCAGCGTAACTGCCCGTCTCACTGCTTTTTTGTCTCTCTCCACTTTGTCTATGCTACCTGACCCTTCCTCTTTCCGGACTGCTCTGTCAGTCTTTTTGTCCTCTTTTATGTGTTCCCTGATTAATTACCACACAGGGGAGTTTAAGCTAAAAGCGGGACTTGCTGTCATACAAATTAGTGGCGGTATATTTTGGAGCCTGGAGGGTCTTTGAAGTGCCTGTCTGTATTTTAACAGTTGTTAATCAATGTCAACTGTCAATATTATTATAGAAATACAATGGCAATTGGTCCACCACTTTTGTCCAGACTGAAATATCTCAACAATACTATATGGATTGCCACATATTTTTGTGCTGACAATCATGGTCTCTAACTGGATGTATTCTTATGACGTTTGTGATACTCTGGCATTTCCTTTAGTGCCACCAGCAGGTCAAATTTCCACTTATCCAGTGACATATCTAAGCATCTACTATTGATTTGCACGATGTTTTCTGCATACATTTGTAGATTCCAGAGGCTGTTTTTTAATGTACTTCCTTCTCTAGCTTAAAGTGTGCCACTTTAATGTTCACATGTGATTTTGAATGAAATGTCTCAACAATTTGTAAGTGAATTAATTAAATGGAATCAACTTTAAAGATATGAGTCAGACTTTTTTTTTTTAATCATGGAACGTGACTCAACTAACATTTGTATCATGATAGGTTCACAGCTGACTAATGTGCAGTACTTTTAGTTTTCGGTTTCCTGCAGTTATGATTAATGGCTGACCTGAGATGTGAGGTTGACGTACCAAGTCCAGTGCTGTCAGTTTCACCCTGTACACATTTGACTTGTGTGTGTGTGAGCGAGGTCTATACATGGGATCGAAAACACTTCATGTTGAACAAAGGATTTCCTGAGGACTTGAGACAGACTGACTCACCTGTAACATTCACATCCATCAGTGCAGTGAGCCTGGGGGTTTAGCCTCCTGGGTTTTGTTATACAACATAGAAGGAATCTTAACTGTTTGTTCTCTCTCAATGCCAATGTAATTTTCCATGTACGATGAAAACTTGCCAAAAAAATCTAACTCAGGTTCTCAGGAATTATAAGATGCAACATGAATAAGAAAATACAGTAACGTTGTTGAAATAAACAAATTATTACTTCAGTCTTCATGAAAACTTAGTCTGCGTATTTACACTATAAATACCTGTGATGAATCCACAAAATCCATAATCAAATTTCAGTCTAGGAAAGTAAACTCAATGGTTGCCTTTAAATGAACTGATGGAAACCATACTGGGTTAAATGTAATGATAAGGAGCATATATAAAGGTGTTCCACAAAGAAGAAATTAGAAATATGACAAATCTTTTTAGTTAAAAAAAAACATATTCCACTATGTAAATGTTAGAAATATGATATATGAATTTCTAAAATTAGAAATATGACAAATCTTTTTAGTTAAAAAAAACACATTCCATTCTTTAAATGTTGTGTTTAAAGTTGAAGTAACAGATGTAGTGAAATTTGAATAGGCCTCCTAAACCCTAATATCCGCGTAGTTTACCCTCAGGCACTATATATGGAATACTTACTGTGTATGTATACATATACAGATATATACAGTTTATGGACAGTACACAGGATATATGTATATACATGTTTGTTTTTATTGATATAATAATCATAAAACAGGTCAAAGAAAACGCTGGCCGTTTCCAGCTCCAGTATTGTATGCACTCATCATTTGGTGCTTAAGAAAGGAAACGGAAGTAGTAAAACTTGAAAAAAGTTTATATATAACAGCACTTCTACTGAACTTGTGAAATGCACCATAAAATGGCAATAAATAGACTTACAGTCTCAACTTTACAGAGTCATAAAAACTAGTACTTCCAGTGTAATTCATGTGCTAAATGTCTTCCTACTGATTTCTGACCCACTCTTTTTTTAGGACTTCTAACCTCTCTGCAGATTTGTTTATGACTTGGTCTGTGAATGTATTGTCATCTGGGCTGCAGTAGAAATTCAAACATTTGTGAATCACTAGGAAACACAAATTATGCTATTTTTAAGACAAGTCTGTTTACAGCAGACAGGCGAGTAGCTGCCACACAAAAGTCCTGTCTGAGACTTGAGTTGTATTTATGACAGCGACACGAATGAGACTGAGGACAAAACAAAAGGATTGAGTCAGTTTTAATTTATTTGTAATTACAAAAAAAACGTTCTGTAACAACAGAAACCACAGCAAGGGACACACAATCAAAAAATATTTACACCAGTGTCATGGATTTTTTTTTTACATTTACCTTAATAGACATCAAGGCTTTTCACAGCAAACATTTAGACTCAAACACATGTCTATACGTTTCTATTCCTCGTAGATCTAGGTAAAGCATGCACAAACCAACAACAGTAAATATGTCACTAACATAGACAGGGTATTTACAGGTTGTGTAAAAGAGTGTTGTATCAGGAATTAATAAAAAGTACATGTCTTTTGAAAAGTCAAAATGTTGATCACTGTGGCGCACCACTCATTTCATCTCACCTGCAAGACAAACATTGATAATTGTAATTAGTGCAAAAGAGATAATTGTTGTCAAAAAATCTGAAATAGAGGAGGGACTTAGCTGTATAAATAGTGTATAAACTGATTTATTCCAATATAGAGTTTACCGTGGGAGTTTTGTTGATGCCAGGTACTCCAATAGAGGCCTATAAGCTGTTAGCTTGAGGAACACCGGCCTGGAAAACAATAATGATCATTTCAGTAATATTTACAAACAGATACCATATTTCTGCAGCTTTTTTCTGTGCATGGACTGTGGGGTTTGAAAATGGGGTGTTTTGTGAACTTACAACTCCTTACAAATGGCTTTCCTTTCTTATCTAATCTACCCATCCGTCCTGCTGCCCTCAAATGATTTCGGCTGAGTCCACATGCACCATCTTACCTATGCAGGGATGTCCATATAACCAGTAGAACAAATCTTATTTAAAAGCGCTCAGAAAGCCAAACTACAAACATTTAGCCAGATGATCTTTTGAGAGCAGCTTGGATTACTGTAAAGCATTAATCCAAGCTGTCCCAAGTAAATGAAGAGCAAAAGTAGAGTTATTTTACACCCTAATTTCTCTTATGCTACTGCATGACTTAGGTTATTTTTAAACAGGTATATATAATCATATATTTTACAACGTCAGTCATTGTTTTATAATGAGATACTGAGGAAATTAGCTTCTTCCATGAATCTCTTCCTTGGTTCCCCCTCACCCACCGACCCACCCACCCAAACACACACACACACACACACACACACCTGGTCGTCATAATTATTTAGCTTGAGCTGCAGCTGCTTAGCGGCCTCGGCAACTGTCTCATTTTGTTTGTTTTTACACTGCTGCAGATCAGAAGTTAACTGTGAGTTTTGCACCTCCAGACGACTGGACTTGGATTGGATCTCAGCCACCTAGAAATGAAAGAAATATTATTTTTAATAAATGATATGTCATCATCTGATCCCATGTTTTTAATTAAATTATTATGTTTACCATATGTCTACATCTATGTCAATGTGAATGTTTGTTAATGTACATTTTCTTTATGAAATCTACACTGAATGTCTCCCTGAGTAACACAGCAAATTGATTATTGTTATTCTAAAAAAAAAAGTGTCTGTGATGCTAGTGAACACTAATTCTGTTTTACCAAACATGGAGCTGATTCAGTGGAATGAATGTTGCCACACAATGGTTTCATAAGTTTGATGAATTTGACTTTGAAAATTTGTGTAACATGCAATATCAAAAACATTTAACAGAATAACATTTAGACTCAGACTCCTTCCTAATGTTTAAGAAACATATTAAAAATGGGAACAAGGTTTTAAAAGCAAATTTACTGTTAACATAAACTAAATCAAACATTCTTAAAACAGAGGTTTGGTTGGTGTGCAATGACTGTCCTTGTTTGGAGATTTTGGGTCAGATTTGACATGTTCAATCCGTGTTTGTCTGATGAAGTTTGGTTAGTTTGCCATGCATTCAAACAGACATTACACCGACAGTACACGTATAATACATGTATCCATGGCAATGCAGCTTATGCATGCCTAGTGTGTCGTATAAAACAGTCATAGTGTAGTACCTCATGAAAAAAGCTTTGCAATAGTTACATATGGACTTGGATTGCTTTTGATTGTTTAGATGTACATTATAAAGTGGCCAGAGAGCGTACAGTATAATCATGCAATAAAGATTACAGACAAGAAGCCTATAGGATTTCATCGCTGTTTTATTTTAAATGTTCTAATATCCACATATCCAGCCCTCTAACGTCCACAGTGACATGGTGGTATCTCTCAGAGCTTCTTGCTCAGTAACTTGGGGAGTGTCTACAGCAATCCACGAGGCAGTAAAGCGTCCTTTCATAAATCCTCATTTAGGGATTTATGGGATCAATATGGGAAACTCTTGGTTACAGCTTCTCAAGTAAGATGATTTGCTGTTTTTCTCTGGTTAAAACCATTGTGAACCATAGATATAAAACAATAAATTGTAAATTAAATATCTGTTAAAGGGTACTCACTGTTTTCTAACTATTTGAAAACCAACGATTAATCGACTATGAAAATCTTTTCATTGCAAATCTTTAGTTATAGCCGTACTCAAGTTGAAACTGTTTTATAAAGAGAAACTTGGCATGTGGTTATTAATTTTATGTTGCTGTCGGCATTGTTTTTATGGTAATTCTATTGTATCATTGTTTATGTTTCGTGAAAACTTAGATTGGATTGCAATTTTGTCTGCATGGACAAAGGTTGAATAAATTAGTTTATGGAAAAGTGATGATTTTGAACCCTCAGTGAGAGTTGTATCCAACTGATTGCTCTAAAAAAATAATAATAATAATAATCTATTTACAGGGTACATTTTGTTGTTGTCCTGCACAGTACTGCTCTATCAGCAGAGACAAACCCTTCACCTCTGCTCTGACCCTGTGTTTGCCTCAGAGGATGTCTGTCTCTTTACTACATTTATCATGATTCATGCTGCGGATAGACTTCCTCCCTGAAGAAACTGGTTTCCCATTAAACTAGTTTTTTTTTATATTCCATCAGAGATTAAGGAAGGATGACAGCAAAAGAATACAAACTCTGAAAACTTGCAACAATTTTTAAGGTAGTTTGAGTATTTCCATTTTATGCTACTTTATGTTTTTACTCCACTACATTTGAAAAGGAATTATTGTACTTTTTAATCCTCTTCAATAATTTTACATCTTAAATTGTAAAGAAGTATTACTTTTCAGATTAAAATTTTATATAAAAAAACAAAACAAGGAAAAACCCTATAAAATACAATGTATTATTAAAGATTAAACCAGTGGTTCCCAGCCTTTTAAAGATTTCCCCACTAAACTGATCAGATGGTTTCAGTAAAATAACTTTCCGAGGATTTAAGAGGTAAAAGTATCTCTTCTACTTCATTATCCCCATGAACCCTTTAGATTTATCTTGAGATCGTTTTGAAGGATAAGGATTTTGCTGATAAAGGGATTAATGTACGTATGTCTGTATGTGTGATGTGACGTGATGTATGTATTTAAATAATCACATCAAATCAACACAAACCAAAAAGGGCAAAATATGTTGCACACACCTTGTTGCCCACATTGTCTAAATACAGCTGGAACTTGGTTTCCACGTCTCTGGAAAGGTTTGTGCAGCTGTTTCGGATCTTTTCCATCTGCACCTGCTGGCTTTGGCAGGTGAGGTGAAAGGTCAGCTGATGGGGAAACAGGTTGTTGATCTTGTTCAGGAATTCATTGGTCACCGTTTTGATCCCATCTAAAGAGTGAGCAAAGTCCTGTTTGCACTTTCTGAAAAGAAAAACAAACACAAACTTTAATATGTTTACTCTTAATACTTGTAGTTAATCTCAAGGAGCAGATGGACAGTACCTGGTGTAGGTGATGAGCTGCTCCTTCAGCTCCCTGTTCTCCTTGCGCAGGGTGATGGCATCCTGCAGGTGTGTGTCTTTCTCTCTGAGGGCGTTGTCTTTCTCCTGACTCAGGTTCTGAACCCTTTCGGTGAAGTTTGCCTCGATGAGGACTATCATAGCTTTCTGCCGAGCGTGTAGGGTCTTCAAATTATTTATTTCACCTGAAGAGTTCAATGGGAAACCGTAGGACAACTTAAATATACAGTAATACTTTTAGTAGGAAATGCATCAGTAATGCTCTGTAAGTCAGTTATCAGACATTAATAAAAAGAACATTTGGGTTCCAGGATGTGAACAATCTGGCAATTGCTAATAGTGATGTCATTTATCAATGAATCAGTTTCTCACTATGTAAAAAGCCACCAAGTCTACTAGTATGAATGTTATTACGTAATTAATGGAGGGCTATACACACTCAACTAAACCATCATTTAGTTGGTTTAGTTTGACTTAATGTGGCTTGGGAAAGGGAAGTTTTCGGTCCCATGCTAGAGCTGCTGCCCCTACGACCAGATGTAAGCAGATGACAATGGATGGATGGATGGATGGATGGATGGATGGATGCAACAATTTTCATAGGTCAAATGTTCTTTTCTTAAAATTGTTCTATAAAGCATTAGTAACATATTTATTAACCATTAATAAAGCCAATCATTAAAACCCTGTATAAAGGGTACCTCCTTGGGAAGTGGTACCCATATTCTTTTTACTTAACTAAAAACTAATATATATATATATATATATATATATATATATATATATATATATATATATATATATATATATATATATATATATATATATAAAAACTATGCCACAAAGACTTTAATTTTACTGTATGCCCACACTTTTCTGATGCAGTGAATGTTAATCAACAGAATTCTTATTCACAACATTTAAACATTATTAGAATAATTCTCCCAAAAAGTATAGAGTACATACTGGTCGTAGCGGCCCCAAGAGAGGAATGGATTTGAGGGTTGGTGCGACTTGTCATCATGCTCATCTTATTCTGACAGATAGTCTATAAATGAAAAACATAATTATTTACAGGATCATTAATCATATGATTTATTTTATTAACATGGTGACCGAAGTGGTGAAATATATCTTTATTTACTCAACTACGGAATTGTAGAATTATACTTCTACTCCATTACATAGGAAACCTAGAACAATGCCTTAAGAATGATGTGTTAAAAACTACTGCAGCAACTGCTTTAATTGACATAGTATTAATTAGTCAAGTCCTCTACTTACCAATTTCGAATTCAGCATATGTTCTGTTTTGTTGGCTTCAGTCTTCAGCTTCGCCAACTCTGTCTTCAGAGCAGCGTTCTCAGCTGTGCGAGCTCCCAGCTGAGCTCCCAGCACGCCTTTCTCCTTTCTCAGCTGGATGTTGTTCTCACTCACCCTGTTGAAGTTCAGCTCCAGCTCCTTTAGAATAACAATCAGAACACTCAGCATCACTGAACATATTATATACACACAGTGTCAGAAACATACAGGGGAGTGATAATTCAAAAGCTTCTGCAGAAGTAAGTCCATCTGATTCTTAAAGCCTCATTACGTCTCTTTAAGTCCACTTCCGCTAAAATGTTTTGCTTATTGTTACTACACTTATTTGGGTGAAACTGTATTATACACAAATTGTTATTTAAAAGAAAGCATTTTTACGTCTTAAAACTAAAATTAGATGGAGGGAGCCCTAGATATCACTGACCTGCACCCTCTTTTCCTCTGCAGACTTCTCTGGCTGTCCATAGACGAGGAAGAGCACCAGGCTGACGATAATCAGAGACTGGATCAGAGAGCTAAAGAAGAAGACAAGCCTCATGTAGTAGCCGCAGCTCTTCCCTTTGGGCTTGTGCATAGGCTCTTTTGCCTCCAGGCCAAACTTGGCCTGGGAGTAGCTAGAGCTGTACATGACTGCTGGAGGAGAAATGGTTGCAGTTGGTTTTGGATAATCTAATAGGAATTGTTTTTGCTAAAATCCACAAGGTTTCCGTTCAGATGTGATCTTCTCTGCCGAGCAAGTGCTGGGTCCTCAAGGTGAATCCTGTTGAGCAGAAGTGGAAAAACAACCAGTGGTGATATTTGTTTCTCTGTCTTCCACAGCTCTGACACACCGTCAGCATGCCGAAACATCCAGGCATGTATGGATGGATGTAAACAATGACCCTTAGGTGTGTAAAGGGGCCATGTTTATAAATGCTGCTGGAAACACAATTCCAGCCCATCCTGAGCCAGCCCTCCCCTCCCTCCTCCCTCCTCGACCTCTGTCAGAGTTACACCTACTTACAGCTGCACCACTGCCCAAATTGTCACAAATATTCCTGGTGGTTTGAACAAAACAAGATTGTTGTGGCAGGAACATTACATAACATTTAAAGGGCCCTTCAAAACTATTCTACATTGAATAATTTATGATTAGATTCCTAAAATCTACGCCTCCTGATTTAAAAATCTAGACTCTCAGTATTTGCTTGTCTGCTTTTGTCTTGTGCATGTAAGCTCCTCTGTATTTTAGAGAATTTAGGCAAGAAACATTATAAAAATGTTAACATTGATGTAATTATAGCATAGGTTTCCTTTGAACAAAAGTCAGGTATTCACATCATCTTTTTTCTTCTTTTTACACTGAAACAGGTTTTTCTGGCTGTAATCATTCCTCCTGTTACACACTGTCCAAAACATCCCCACTTAATGCGCTTCCAATGTACAGTAAGTGATAGGAGACAAAATCCAGTCCTCGTTCTGTGCAGAAATTAATTCAAAACGTACAGTATGATGCTAATATGAGGCTTCAGCAGTCAACTGTGGATTTCATGCCTCATAACTTACATTAAAATCAAGTTAAGAAGGGATCTTTTTAAAACCAATATGAACGGGGAATGATTTCAACAAATCTTTCAATGCAGTTATGGACATGTGACTGTTTTAATTAAGTAATAATAAAATGAATACAGTATGACCAAATGGTGAACAGATAATTCAGCTTACTCTGCGCAGTGGTGGAAGTAAGATTCTACTTATGTAAAAGTATCACAATGTAAACAAATACCATTATGCATTGCTATATATATTTTATACAGATCGATTTCCTTGGGACTCCATGCCCCCAGTAGCCCCAGGTGCACCATGTGTTTAATTACAATTGCTTTTAAAATATTTGCACCACTAATAGACAATATCAACTAAGTCAGGACCTGCTTACTTTATACTTTGCTCACATGTGACCAGGTAGTGTAGTGTAGTATCCAGCATAGGAGTAATGGTAGTTTTAAGATAATCATATTTTATATGTAAAAGCTTTACCATAAAAAGTAACAAGTTTCGAACTGTCACATAATGTAGTGGAGTAAAAATAAAAAATATTACCTCTGAAATGTAGTGGAGTAGAAGTATAAAGTTAAATTTGTTATTTTACACCACTGTCTGCATGTGATATAGAAGAAACCAGGAAAGATCACACATCAGTGCCACATTTAAATAAATTAATAGGCTAAAGAATTCCTGATCATACTCCCCTGGTGGTGGATGAACAATGTAAGCTATGAAGAGTAAAAGCAGAAAATACAAAAAAAAAAGAAGTGGGTCCACCATATCCTGTTCCAAGCAAGTACGGAAAGAAATCATGGCAGTGGAGAATTGAAAGAATGAAAACAATAGGGACCTGTCATTCTTCAGGGATAAGAGAATAACAAATCCCCCCCTGCAGTACAGACGCACTGGATCCCCCCGCGCTGTTATCTGCGGTGATGACGTTGGGAAAAGCCAGCTCTTCTGGGGAAGTGTGTAAAGGGGAAAGGTCCTCTGAGCCCAGGGGTTTTCCTGCTTCCCATTGTCTCTCTGAAAACCTGTTCTCACCGGAAAGAAAGCTAATTTATGATGGTATGTTAGAGTGACAGAAAATGAGTGACTATCAGGAGTCAGGTCAGAAATCGGATCAGCTTCTTAAGAAAAACAGGAAACTAAACTGTTACAGACTGAGGTACAAACTCCTCTTAAGATAATTGACCTAAATGTGTCTACATTTAGGGTGACCAAAAAATATATCATTGAAGTAATACTCATGTCATAGGTGGATAACAGAGAGGGTTGTCAACCGAAGCTGTGATAACAGCTTTACCATGCTGTCATATCAGAGTTACACAGAAGATGAAGCTTGACAGTGAAGATTTAAGGCAGAAAATGTTAACAAAAGTAAAAAAGCTCAAATAAATTATCAATACTGACACTTGGATGTAGTATCTATGCAAAAATGTAACTATTGTCTACCATCATGGACCACAGCAGCTTTTTGACAATGCCTATGAATTTAGCTCAGATCTTTAAATGGACTTTGCTGCCATCTCCTGACAAAATCCACATATGAAAATGAATCCTAGAAAGCACATATGAAAATGAAAAATATGATTCATGCCTTTTAATATCCAGAACTGGCTTCAAAAAGCTTTTCTGTACAATGTGTTTCAAGTGCATCTAGACTGGCATAACGAGGGGCCTTTGTCTACAATCAATCCACAAATGCCACAGTTATAATTGTCAAAGGAGGGCTTCTATATTACGGTACATTCTTTCATCGTCTGTGTTACAAGAGTGAAAAACGAACGAAAGATTAAAAACAACCCATTATAAAATAGAAAATACATTAAAACAGGGAACAAAAGGTGGAAATTACGAACAACAAGGGAAGGCAAAAATACAGAAGTGAACTCTGTGATTCAGTGCATTGTGTTGCAGTTTTTCTCAAAAGGCCAGCAATCAAAAACTGTCACATTCTTGCACTGATTCCCCTTTAAGACTAAGAAACAGATCAGGTCTAAGATTTGAAAGAATGTTCAAATGGGGAGGGAGTGACTTTAACATAGCCTGGTGCTTTAACCATCTTCCTTTTTTTATTCTTTCTCAATCTTCTCCTCCTACTTGTGTCCTGCTCCTGGATTCTCTGACATCACCTCATCCCCAAGGAGACCTCCAGCAGTTTACAGCTAACATCATCAGGAAAAATTAGAACAATCAATGACTCACTCATTCTTTTATGGAAACACAATGATTGAGTTATTGGTAACCTACTTAAACCCTCTTGTTTCTTTACAACTACACATGGTTTTCCCAAATATTCTTAAAAATGATTGCTTTATAGCAGTAGATGGAAAACCCCTCAGTAATAAGGTGTACTTGGAAAACCCTTGCCCTATCTAATAAACTACAGAGTGTGACTTTCACGGAGAAACAAGGCTTTATAAGTGTGCCCTTTTTACACCGTTGCCTCAGTGTCCCGGGGGTCTTCCCCCTCCAGAAGGCTGTAAGACGCGTGGCTCTGGAAAGGTCTCTGTAAAGGGTGAGCCAGAAGTTTGGCCATGCAGTTGTGCAGCTCGATGGCGGGTCCACTCAGGGAAACCTCAAAGCGATAGCACATGCCCTTTGAGTCCAGGTTGCAGAAAGAGGTGTAGTTGTCCTGCAGACAGAAAACATACCACACAGTTGAAATGGAGCCCCCAAAGGGTCACGTTTGAATTTTTGTCTGCCTGGCTGTGGTGGTTGAAGCTGTCTCTGTGGATCTGGTTATTGCTCCGACTACGGCTCCATTTGTGGTTGAATCTATGATGCTATGGAAATGGCTTCAGCATAAAAATGAAACAGATCCATTTCAACATTAACCAAGAAAGCACCGTTAAGCCATATATGATCTGAACCTGTGGTGCTTCTATCACATTCTACAGATGTATTTACCAACACAACAGGAGTTCAAGAATACAAAAGCTTCAATACAATGCTTAGCCTGCATGACCATCAATTTACTGCACACACAACCCCTGGGTATAGTCTGTGCTACACCTTTACAAAATGATGTGTCACAGCCATAAACACGACAACCAAAGCCCAGCTACAATCACAGTGGCAACGGCCAAATTAAAGCCATTCCATAACTATAGTCATAATCACAGCTCCAGTCCGTCTCAGTCAGCCTCAGCTGCAGCTGTGAGAGAGCTAGATTAACTCTCTAGTTTAGCAGATTAACATTAACAATACAACAGACCAAATGAACTTGAACCACGCTACAGCATACGTCCTGGTACACAATCAAAATGGATTAGGCGACAAGTTAATGATATTAGCTGCAGTGGCATTACTGCGTGCTTGGAAACAGTTACAGTTACTAAAAGCAGTCTCTCTCATCATTCAGTAACTCTTTAAAGAAAACACTCATACGTCACTACAATACATCAATTAAAAAAAGAGTAGCCTACAGAGACTGTAGAGGGGGAGTGAAAAGAACTTATTTGGGTGGGTGTGGGTGGATGATTTAAGGCAATTGAATCGGATGCGGTCAAATCTGATCCATGCATTGTCACATAATATTTTTACTTTCACACATGGTCAAAATAATGTAGTAATATGTCTGTAGTGGCTTTCAACAAAACCTATTTTAAAATAGACCACTGAGGGGCGAACAGGTTAACATGTTTTGGACATTGCTCTGGGTTAAAATGAAACCAATGTCCGGCGTGCTGCTGTGGATTCAGCGACCCCTTCATTCACAGTTCTGCATGCACGTTCATTGTAATTTTGCATGCTGGAGACGAGATAAAGTACTTTCATTAACCAATTTATTAAACCACTCAAACAGTGCCATACAGTACATAATCATTGTTATTAGTTGGGTTGCTATGTCTCAAAGAAAATAAGATGTATGCACGGTGTGTACAGGGTTACAGCCGGCACTTAATATTCTGAATATAGATCAGCCAAATGCTGTTGTGTCGCTTTATGATGTTGCCCCAAGAACTTGTGGGACAGTATTATCTCCTTTTCTTTTGTTAAGGATAGTCCAGTGTATCAAAGGCTGAAGGTGATGATAAAGGAAGCATTGAAGCACCTTTTCCAATTCAAACAGCTCTTATCATGGCTGCCGCTTACCTATTTCTACGTTGTTTCACTCTGTTAGGAAACAACGTAGAAGTTGATGTAGAAATTGACTATTTGACCGCAGCCATTGTTTCTTCATCAGTGTATTCACTCACCCTCCAGCTGGTATCATCTCCCTGCTCCTCCGCCCCATTGTGTAGGTAGACAACATCAAAGAAAAAATATGGAGATTGCAGCATTTTCTGTGGCAGGACACAAGAACAAGACCATCACTTTAATGTAAAATGAATGCACTGTGCTCAAAGCAGCCAAAAACACAAGAAAGAACATTTTCTGGATGGAAATCACATTTACATAAAAAAAAAGTTACTCAAATAAAGACTTACACCAACAGCCTCTGAAGGGGTGAACTGAAGCTGTCCTGCATTACGGCTGTAGATGAGCACAGTCCGCACCACATATGGAGGAGGGATGGTCTGAACGTTGTCCATTGACGGCAGCTCGATCTTCTGACGACTGCAACGACGACGAGAGATTACCGTCATTAAACACCTCTATATAACGTTTCATGTATTGTAAGAGACCAAAAAAGGTTTATAATCAGACAGGACTTACATTACATTAAGAAGATCTTCAAGGTCTACAGAGGACAGTTAAGGTTACAATGTGACACCTAGAATTGATTTCATGTCCTATGTTTTGCTTTATAGTAGGAAAAGTATCTTCATTGTTAATGACTTAGTTTTGAAAGAAAGGATACTGAAGGACTCGCACACATTGGTCTCAAGATCATACAGACAGCTGCAGAGCTCCCTGGGGTCAGAGGTGAAGCCTGACAACTGGGGCACATAAACAAACACATGAGAAGAGGAAACATATTCTACAAAACTGTAACTAATATTTGGAGCGGATTAAACTATTCATGTACTCACCCAGAGAGCGTCATCATTGACTACTACAAGTGCAAACTCATGCCGTTTGTCAATCTTGTGTTTAGTTCTGACAAACATCTCAATCATTTTCTGGGATATGTTCAAGGCATTTGTTTTAGACCTAAATAGAAAAACAGACAAATTAGGCCGAGGTGAAAAATAAATTGCGAGCACTGAGGAATAAAAGGTTATTTTGTTGTAGCTTACCCGTTAAATGACTCCAACTTTGGCAATGACATCTCTTCGGAAAGGTCTAAGCAGATTATCTGCCACAAGGAAAACCAGATAGAATAAGCCTTAAGGTGAAAGTAAGGCTTCATTTTTATGTGAAACATAAATCAGAACTGTTTTTCTGAGCCTACCACTTTCTCTGGACAGTTGACACGTGGAACTCTAAGCTGGTACTCTGCTGGTGGAGGGATGGGGGCAGTCAATGTGGGCTGTTGCTGCGTGGGCTTTGGCCTCTCTTTGGCAGCAACAGAAACAGTGGAAAGAGGCATTGTGGCACTGACTGCAGCTACTACTGCAACAGGGGCTACAGTCTGAGCTGCAGCGGCTGAGACAGTTGCGGTGGTGGAACTGGGAGCACTGTCGCTGGTTGAAGCTTCGCCCTCGCCCTCAACACGACTCCCCACAGCTGGCTGAGATATGTTGGGGTTACTGTTTCCTCCAAGGCTGCCCGTGCTGCTCCGACGATCCTCAGCACCTTCAGGGTTGGAGCGTGTCCGAGGTCGCAGCTCCACCAAACGCTCCTCTCCATCTGCTGGGCCGGACACCGGCGTCTCCATGGATTGGTTGCTAAGATACGGGTTGCTAAGGAAGTAGGGAGGATGAGTTTGACTGGGTAGCAATTTAGTTTATCCATGAAGCGGAACTATTAACACATTTGAAAAAAGAATTTACTTTGTACTTAACTGCAACTGTGACTGACATCCACATATACTAAAATGTATATTATATCGACCAATTGGTCACCAAAACTTTCTATAAATGCTAAAAATAAAAATAAAAACAAGAGCCTCTTTAAAAGTTCAACACAGATCGTACCATGGGCGAAAGAAAGCTGCACGAATCTCGGAATTACCTCCACTTTCTATATTAACTTAGGAAATGGATTGTAAAGCTACAATTCTGTCTGTATGAACGAAAGGTACAGTATGAAGCTAACCGGAATAACAAAGACTGAAGTGTTTTATCTTCATAGGATGGATAGTTTAGTTAGAAATGCATCAATTATGCGTCAAGAAAGCCAGAGTCCATGGAGCTAACACAGGTGATGTTTAATGACAGCGCAGTAGCAATGTGAGCTGTTAGCATTAGCTTCAAGAGAAATTAGAGCAAAGCAGACGAGACGAAACGTACGAACTGTTTTGTGTTAAAGTGATCAGGTATACTTACGTGATAAGGAACTGCAAAACTTCTAGGAGTCCAATAAAGTGAAACTCGTTCAAAGTTGCAAAATATTTCAACGACGAGCTAACATTTGTTTTGATGGCAAACTCCCTTACCGGAAATGACCAATGCAGGAACTGCTAAGTGTCATAGCATTGTGGGTAATAGAGTTCAATGATAAAAATGAAGAAAAAAAAATGAAAAGGTTACATTTTTCTGCCTTTTTTCTTACTCTTTTTCTTGTCGGAATTGTAGCGGTAATTGTAGTCGTGAAAACAATATAGCAGATTAGCATTCTTGGAGGACTATGTTTAAAATGTACTTATTTTGTTACTATTTTCGTGAAAAAGAAAAGGCTTGAGGTAGTGAATAATCATTTCTCTCTGTAACATCTTCCACTTTATTGCCTGACTCACCAGGATGACCAAATATGGTGTTGTGTATTAAAACACATCCCTACGTTAAAAGCTGGTGTTGAATTGATCTATAATTCATGTTTAGTTTTTAGCACAATTCTGCAGAATCTGGCTCAATACTTTCATTGTAAATTAATTCAGCAGAAACTGCACTTGCTGTCAACAGACAGAAAACACAACACAATTTCACATGTCTGTTAAGTCAGTGTCATGGTCCAAATTGATTGTAACTTCATTAATTTTTTCAAATGAAATAACATCATAGTACATTTATTTTGTCATTGTTTCGAAGAGCATCTACAGTATGTATCCAGAGTTTACTCATAGTCTGCTATTAAAAAAGACAGGGAAGCTATATTTGGACAAAACAGGAAAGGACACAAAGTGACGGGGAATGGGTGGGGATGACTTTCTGAATGTTTTCCACTTACCTCACTCATCACACTAAACACTGTTGGGCAGACATGCAGCGAGCACTGCAGCAGTGACTGACTGACTATTGGAAAATATAATAACACAAAAATAGTACTGAAGAAAACGTCCTCTTGTTTTGTCAAATGTTTAATGGCGGTGAACAGCCTCAACAAAAACTAAATCACGGCTACTGACATCAAGATAAAGAGTTATGGAGGTAAGTATGTCACTGTTTGTCTCAATTATCATACGGGGTGTTGCATGGCTTGGACCATTACATGTTATTTGTGTAAATTTGGCAAAAGAGTTTAAACCCCAATCATCTGTGAAATGGCTTTCTAAGATGATGCACTTTGTCTTCAAACAAGATCTACAAACTAAATGTTTATTCAGCACTACAGCAGGTTGCATTGCCATAAAACCAGATTTTGATTACAAGTAAGGATGTTTAGGGAGTAATATCGCTAACCAAGTGGCATCAATGTATTATTATATTTATACATTACATGAGTGAGATCCTTTCCACATTGTATTGTGGGACTGGATTTGAAACTTTAAATTGCCAGAAATTGAAGAAAGAGTGTTTTTCTGTGGACCTATCCAAGGTTTTTCTTTGCCTTGTGCCTAGTGCATGCTTGGATAGCCTTCCTGAGACTCTGAGTAGGAGGAGGCGGGTGTAGTGGATGTCTTACTGGCTGGAGAAGGAATTTAAACTATTTTCCCAACTATCGCATGCTCAATAGATAGCCGTTCCAAATTGTAATTTTCACATATTCTTAGGCATCATATAAACAAATAAAGGAGAAACACCTTATTCTGATTTAATTTATCCAACATTGTTTGTGTGCTACAAAAATTTTGGTCCACAAATATTTGCTAGGCAGGAAGTTGGATCTCAGGATGTTTTAGTTTCCTTCTTTTCCGCTGCTCAAAACAATAGCCGCTAAACAGTGCAGCAACAATGTCTGGTTCAAGAGCTTAACACATTATAAGCTCTTTAATGGAGGGGGGTTATTAACAGGCAGAAAGAACATACACACATTGTGTGTTTTTTATTGTTACATATGAGTAGGACTGAATGGGAAAAAAAATAATTTGCTTCATAGGGATAAGCTAAAATAATGACTCAAATAAGGTAAACTATTTTCTAACAATCCAAACACTTCATGTGTCTACAGGATTCTTGTCTGGTTCGATGTGACAGCCTGGATGCTGGGTCAGGGAGGGACAGGGAGTTGATGACCTCCGTCCACCATATAACCCTTGACCCTGAGGGTTCTGAGCCCACAGCAAACCTCGAACCTTCGCCAGCAGAACTGGCTCAGTGTGAGGCTGACGTGGGCACATTGCTTAGCATCATTGCTGAACTGAACAAGAAGATGGGATCATTAAAGGCACCAAGGTAATGTTGCTCCAAACATGATAACATTGATCTGAATAAATGTATTTGGCTTCCCTAGAAAGAAATATTTTGAACCATGTTTGTCTTTTCTTCTTTCACATTTTTCAGTCAATAAATGATATGTTGGTCCGCTTATACCTTGTCTCAAAATACACACAGTGGTATTCACTAGCAATAATGTTAATGCTGCTGGTACTCTGCAGTGAACCAGGGGACCTGAGACCACCAGGACACTCCAGGCCTCTAGTTCCAGACCTCCTTTCCCACAGGGTGGCCAGAAGCAGCCAAGAGAGGAAGACTGCCTGTGCTGCCACTTCTAAACCTCCTCTAACTGACAGAGGTTGGCACCAACACATTTCACATGACTTACATTTTTTTCTGGATGCTGAGCACCTGTGCTGCATGTAGGGGATCTGTCCTCCAATTGGGCAGGACAATAAAGTGTGTCCAAAAGAACCGTTGATGTATCATTTCTAATATTCACTCTGTTGTCTGTAAAAGACAACAAGTATCTTGAGAAAAAACAAGCAATTTAAACACAAGCTAAAAGAAGTTTTTTTTTTCATTTATAGACGGTGTTTTCTTCTACCACTTACTTTGTCCAACATCATCATTTGCACCTCTACCTTTCATCCACTAGGGGGCGATGGTGTAGTGTGGACTAAACTCCAGGAGGTTTTAACATCAGTAGAGGACTCTGTCAGCTGTAAAAGGTCCTGGGCTGCCCCCATAACAGCTTCTGATCAAGACAAACACAGAGAGCATCTGAGAGCAGCCCAGGAGAGCTGGGTTAAGGCCACTCAGGTATTAAAACTGTAACAAAGTCTCATGATTCTTTGATGTATCTGAACTTTTGTTATCACAGCTGCAAATTCCGACAAAACCTAATGTTAGGTCAAGTTTACTGACACATTTTGCATTATCAACTAAAGAATCTAAAGAATCTAAAGAATTGATCTAAAGAATCTAACTCAGAATATAAATATATAATATAATATAAATAATTAAATATTATTACTTCCAAAAAATGTCATGAAAAGATCAAGCCTTGCTGTTTCTTTCTGGATTTTAATGAATCAAATTGAGAGAAAAATATGTAATTGTTCAGGAAATCTTTAGACCTCCACCAGCCCTTCAGTAATTTTGACTCACTGGTTACAGATATTGGAGGAGATGGAAATAGAGTTTGGGATTTCATGCCCACCAGGCCTGCCAAAAAAACAGTATCAGGAGGCCAAACTGGATCTGGAGAAGCGAGACTCTGCTCTCAGATGCACCTTTCAGAGTCCCCAGGAGGAGCTGGAGAGAGCACAAAGCACTGTCAGCCAGATGGAGGAGGAGAAGAACAAGGTAGAAGAGAGGGTGTGGTACACATTTTGTAATTCAACAGAATTTATGAGTTCAAAAACTTAAAATAAATGTTGCACCCTTTCTCTTGTCTCTTAGCTGGTTGGTCTCCATAAGGCCTGGAGGCCAGGCAATTGCTCTCCTTCCTATCGGCCCACTGCAGGGGCTCTTAGTCCAGACCGGGCTTCTCCTCCCTTCCCTTGTTCACCGTTACTCTACAGAAGAGCAGCCAGAGCTGTAACACCTCTGTCTGTGGGTGAGGATAGTTCTCCAGTAGGCTCTGGTAACTCATGTAGTCCTTGTCGTAGCCCCATCAGCCTGGAGTCTGAGACAGAACGACTGAACAGGTGAGTCTGAGGAAGAGCTGTTCAGGATGTCCCAGGGTAGCAAAATTCTGCCGCAGTACACTGTCAAACACTTACATTAAATTTATTGAACAGCTATGTTTTGGTCCAGTAACACTACATCAGGCAACAAACATTATAAATAAGTCAAAATGTAATGACAGTGGTTGTCTCTTTGTTACTGTTTGTATACAGTTACTGAACTAGTATATCGACTCTATATTGGTATATTGATTGATTTTGTTCTATTTATACCAAGACAAAGGTGCAGACACTCCCACACACAGTATTGTGTAGAGCATGACAAAATTATGAATTATGCAGACAGTTTTTTTTTTGTCAACATATCAGTATATTCAGGCCTGACACAAAACAATAAGATAATTAGGTCAGCTAGTTTTCCAAGTGATCTTCTACGATTCATGTCATGAATAATTGGCAAAACACTGTTCTTTATATTTTTCTGATAACATTTTGATCTGTATTTTGACTAAAAGTTGTTTGACTTGTGGTCTCTGATAGTTATGACCTATTGACCTTTCAACAACATGCAAGCTAGATAATATAAGTTAGCATGGCTACATTGACTATCTAAGTAGCTGGAAACCAGCTATTATTTGGTTGAGCATTATCTCAAGAATGATTATTTGCATAATTTATGAAAACTCATCATGGAACAAATGTTTTTTCTTTTAACCTCTTCATTCTCTCACTATTCCAGGTGCATTGAGCGGCTGAGGGCCAGAAATGAACGGCTGACTGCAGCTCTGGAGCAAACGAAGGGAGAGTCCGAAAAGATCAGTATTACACTACACAGACTTGAAGCTAACTGCTCTGCCCTGCAGATGGCTCTCAGCTACTGGTACACACATAAAACAAAGCTGACATACAAGCACAAGGAACATTCAAGGACATTCAAAAAAATGAATGTGCACAGGTCAGCAATCCAACAGTTTTAATCTAGCTTCGTCTCAGGTTGTATTTTGTCTTTGTGGTTGTGATTGACAGTGAGGAGTGTGAAGAGGCCTACAGCGAGCTGCTGTCACTTTATGATGCCAAGAAGCAGCATAGCATTCCTCTGCAGACAGACTCAGCAGGTGTTTGAATACCATGTTTTAGTACTGCTTACAAGTCAGTGCACATGTTCACTTGTATATACAACAGGTATGCATGTCACTGATACACACAGTCGGACTGACAGTTTTCCTTTCGTCAGAGGTGGTTGGTGAAAGCCAGCAGCCAGACGGTCAATCAGCTCAGCTCGTAAAAATGGGAACCGAGGAGCTGTCCACCTCCTTCTCAACAGCCGGAGTCACAGAGGGGACGGAAACAAAGAGTCACACAGGGCACAGGTGACGTGGGAAAGGGCTCTTTGTACATTCAAGCACAGTAATAGAAATGGGTAAAGGAAAATGTGTCAATATTGAAATATTGGAATAGCAAAAAGATTGCAAATATTGCATGTATCTTTCTCTTCCACCACCAAAGATCTACATGCTATTAACTAAATATTTTAAAAGCAATCAGGTATGACTCAATGATGTGTGACAATATTGATGAACATTTGAATTCAAAAGTTGTCATTTCTGGGACCACGTTTTTGCCAGGTCAGTTCACTCACTACCTGTAATCCCACAGGACACCTGAGCTGGTGGGGCGAGAGGCTGTTCTCCGTCAGCAAATTGAGCGCCTGAAGAGGGAGCGGGCGGCCATTTGTCTTCCTAAACCGAGTCCAGGAGTTGAGGGGAAAATGAGCCCCGAAACTGGTCACCTGGCTGATACAAAAAAAGAGAAGGCTTCTCTCTTCTATGAACTCATCTCTGTCAGGGTAGGAGCTGTGTGTTCTAATTTATGATTCAAAAATCAAGATTTGAAATTGAAAACAACTGCCAAAACCTTTCATGCAAAAAGATCATCAGATAGAAGTAGCTTTTGTGAATTGTTTAAGGTAACAAATCTTTATTTTAAAACATAACATTAAGCTAGCTCACATTCAGTGCAGCAGAACAAGAAACTAGTGGCAGATCCTCAGTGAGGTCTGAAACTGGTAAAGCATTTATTAAAGTTTAAAATTTAAAAGAAACGGGGGAAATGACTCGCCTTCTCTAAATCCACCAACTAGCCGCTCTAAAACTCATTATTAAAAACCTAGGATTACCAATACCAATACAAGACCAATACAGGAAATCATGTAAATATCACACATTCCACAAAAGCCTTAAATTGGAAGTAAAACCTGGTGGTTGTGATAAAATGTCTGCATCTTGGGCTTTTAACACAACTTCACACGTATTAGTTTTCTTATGCTGTATCTGCGTTCAACTCTTCATATACTATGGTTCATGGATTTAATTTTTCAGGAGGAGATGTCAGATCTGCGAGCTCTAATCCGACTCAAGGAGAAAGAGCTGAGGTGTTTGGAGTGGGGTTTTATGGCCCAGAAGGCCCAAGAATCAGCTGGAGCTTTTGCACCAGAACGCCTCAGAGAAGAGATGGAGGATCGTAAGACCGAACAACAGGTAGGACAGAGTTCTACAGCAGCAACAGAGACTATTTTTCGAATAATACAAAGTCAAGGTGAAATGAACAAGAGGGAGCAGGACGTTGGTCTACTGTGGCAGACCCGATTCAAATCTGGATGTACCACATGGGAAATCACATATCTACCAAAGCAGAATCCCTCCAGGCCAAGAGGGATATTTTGGTTCCACAAGGTCTTCTGCTGGGCTGTACTGTTGCTGCAGCACAGATTTATACCACACCACACTACTCTGTCATTGTCAAACGAGAAAGCAAAGCTACTTAAAGTCAACACAGCTTTCTGTCTATGTACTGTAGTCACAGGGTTGCAGAAACAATGGCTGCAAGGAGATTTGAAGATAGATGAATATGAGGGGTTCCAAGGGGATTAATAAGAAAATAATGGGGGGGGGGACAACATCTCTGCTACATTAAAGTAGATGTATTTTACTTTTTTTTTTAAATTGTTTTTTGGATAGGTTTATCCCTTCAGGCCTTTAAAACAACACTGTGACGCAGCTTTAGATAAATGTATACATGTTTGTTAAGAATTGAATGGGGAACAGCTATTGAGCTTGAAAAATAATAAGAATTTAATGTTGTGTTTCAGAAGCTCTGTGAAAATGTGGCTGAACTGGGAAGTGATGGGGACATCGCTGATCCTAGAACCAGACCCATTCTGAAAGAGCTGCAGGCCGTCCTGCAAAGGTGAGACACTGTCGTTTCTCTATAAACTGCAGTCAAATGTTTAAAGAATAGCAATAACATTGCAAATTAAATACTTTTCTGCAAAATACTATTAGTAAAAGCACATATTAGAGAGCTTTTACATATAATATGTTCAAATTTTAGTCTTTTAAAGTGGCTTAACAGGGTAACCTGGCAAATTATCAAATGTAATGCACTATAAAGGTATGGATAAGTTTTTAGGCCGCCCACATGTTACCGTAGGCCCAATAAAGTATGCAAAATGGACAGACTGGCATATTTTCCCTTCTCTCATCTAATCTTGCTTGTCGTTTTCAGAGAACAAGCCCTTAAGAAGAGACTGGCTTTTGTCCAAGATTCACTTAACACAGCTCTGTCAGACAGCACCCCGCACAGGAGGGACAATGGAGAGCAGATTGCTCGGCTCACACAAGCTCACAGGTAAGTTCATCATCATCTTTCTGCATCTACAGCTAAAGCTAAAAAGTATTAGTTCTGTAGTGTCCTTTGTAATGTGAGTGTATTAAATTGTATCTTGCTGCTGGGTGTCTTCCATTCCAGTAAAGCCTTGAGTTCGTACCGGCAGATTCGCAGGAAGTACCGGGAGCAAGTTTGGAGGCTGGAGCAGAAAGTGGCGGCCATGACAGGGAGTCACCACCACCAGAGTGGAGCTCACAAAGCTGCAGGGGAAGCCTTGGAGTGGAGGAGGGAAGAGACTGTTCTGTGATCCCGTGACTCTTCAGTCAAAGAATCAGCCTCATTTGTGTCAAGTTTATCCACATAGACTACAATGGACTGCCCTCTTAAATCCAAGTCCCTCATATGCTGTACACCATTCAGAGTGTACCTCACGATGTAGCCTCATCGTTGCATAATCTCTTAGCCATGCTAGCAGCTTGAATATATGATTAGAAATGTTGGCCCACCACTTTGGTCAAGACTGTATACAGTGGGGCTCGAATGTTTGGGCATCCCAGGTAAAAATTTTTATTAATGAGCATAAGGAAGCCAAGGAAAGATGGAAAAATCTCCAAAAGGCATCAAATGACAGATTAGACATTCGTATAATATGTCACAAAAGTCAGATTTTATTTCCATCATTTACACTTTCAAAATAACAGTAAAAAAAGATGGTGCCTGCAAATGTTTGGGCACCCTGTAGAGTTTATAGCATGCACCGCCCCCTTTGGAAAGCTGAGACCTGACAGTGTCATGGATTGTTATCAATCATCGTCTGGAAAGACCAGGTGATGTCAATCTTAAGGTTTTAAATGCCCACACTCATCTGACCTGGCCCCAACAATCAGCACCATGGGTTCTTCTAAGCAGTTGTCTAGAAAACTGAAAATAGTTGACGCTCACAAAGCAGGAGAAGGCTATAAGAAGATAGCAAAGGGTTTTCAGATGCCAATATCCTCTGTTCGGAATGTAATTAAGAAATGGCAGTCATCAGGAACAGTGGAATTTAAAAGGAAGATCTGGAAGACCAAGAAAAATATCAGACAGAACAGCTTGCAAGATTGTGAGAAAAGCAAGTCAAAACCCACGTTTGACTGCCCGATCCATCCAGAAAGACCTGGCACACACTGGAGTTGTGGTACACCATTCCACTATAAAGAGATACTCATACATATATGGTCTTCATGGAAGAGTCATCAGATGAAAACCTCTTTTACGTCCTCACCACAAAAATCAGCGTTTGAAGTTTGCAAATGAACAAATAGACAAGCCTGATGCATGTGGAAACAAGTTCTGTGAGCCAATGAGATAAAATATAACTTTTTGGCTGCAATGAGCAAAGGTACGTTTGGAGAACAAAGGGCACAGAATTTAATGAAAAGAACCTCTGTCCAACTGTTAAGCATGGCGGTGGATCAATCATGCTTTGGGGTGGTATTGCAGCCAGTGGCACAGGGAACATTTCACAAGTAGAAGGAAAAATTGATTCAATAAAATGTCAGCAAATTTTGCACGCTAACTTGATGCCATCTGTGAAAAAGCTGTAGTTAAAGAGAGGATGGCTTCTACAAATGGATAATGATCCTAAACACACCTCAAAATCCACGGTGGAATACATCAAGAGGCGTAAACTGAAGGTTTTGCCATGGCCTTCACAATCTCCTGACCTCAACATAATTGAAAATCTATGGTTAGACCTTAAAAGAGCAGTGCGTAACAGACAGCCCAGAAATCTCAAAGAACTGGAAGACTATTGTAAGGAAGAATGGGTGAAGATACCTCAAACAAGAATCAAAAGACTCTTGGCTGGCTACAAGATGCGTTTCCAAGCTGTGATACCTTATCACCTTGTATTAACTCTGCAGGGTGCCCAAACTTTTGCAGACGCAATTTTTTTGTTTTCTGTTATTTTGAAAGTGTAAATGATGGAAATAAAATGTAACTTTTTGTGACACATAATACAAATGTCTAATCTGTCATTTGATGCCTTTTGGAGAGTTTTCCATCTTTTTTTTGGCTTCTTTATGCACATTAATACAATTTTTTACATGGGCTGCCCAAACTTTTGAACCCCACTTTATCTCCTTAACTGTTGAACGGATTGAATGGAATTTTGTTCAGATGTCCATAGTGCCCAGATGATGAATTCTACTGACTTTGGTGATCCCCTGACTTTTCGTCTAGTGCCACAGTGAGGCTGATATTTGTGGTTTTGAGCAAAATGTCCCAACAACTATTGGATGGCTTGCCATGAATTTTAGTGCACACATGATGTCCTATTCAAGATGAACGTTGGGGATCCCTTTACTTCATATAAAAATCCACATATTGTTGGTTAGCAAATATTACCATGTTAAAATATTAAACTAAGAACATTGTCAACCAATCAATGATATATACAGCTGTCTGTCATCCATTGGCTCTAGAGAGGTAAATATAGAGTAAGGAAGTAGTCAAACATGGAAAACATGGTCAGTTCTGCCTTTTCAACCCTTTTTGACCAATAAACTGAACAGGAATCCAAAGCCTAACTTTTCTAACAGGACTCACTCATCACAAGACACATTCCTTATGTCTGAGAAACAGCTGTCATGAATGTGAGAGGCAGGTTCAAGGACTGAACCCGCTGAGGATCTTGGGACTGACCTCGAAAGCGCACATGTCCTTTTTCCCGTTCGTGCAAGCTGATTGTATAAAGTCACTCCCGACCTGCCGTGCACTCACAAAGCTCGGAGAAGGGGGATGGGGACCAGGACAATAACTGATGTGTACACAAAATGTATGGCCAGCTCATTTGTCTTCTTAGCACTTTCATAGTTCTCCCCATCTTGCACTCTCTGCCTTTCAGTATTTCCACTTCTCTACAATGGTTTATTTAAAGCCAGCTTTGACGATTTATGACAAGAAATGGGTGTCAAAAAAGACATTATTAGCATAGTTTTTTTGGAGAGTTTAAAGCAAGAGAGCACTCCACAAACTCAAAATGAACGGTTTAAAACAGGATTAAAATAAATGCAGCATAACCATATAAAGATATGATCTCTTTCATCTTTATCCATGCATTCTTCTGCCTTGTCAAAACCTGGTGCGACATTACCCACAATTCAAATCAACCGTTAACAGCTTGGTCGGACATTAGGGTGTGTTATGCTAGTTAAGCAACTAATGTAGCATCCACCGTTAGCCTTTGGCAGAGACAGAAATTGGGTAAAAGTGGATAGTTTATATGCATCAATATTTTTATTAAAAATGTTGTATTATCAATGAACGGTTTAAATATGTAATAATTGGAAATAATAATGTATAGCCTTTGTATATATGTCTAAGTTGTACTCTTTGTTCAATATTAGGTCGTTTTTGTGCTACACTGTTACATAATGTTCCCAGATTTGAAAACACAATAAAAATGCTTTCCTGATCCTTTAAAAACCCAGATTATTCCTACCATCAATCCATACCCATCCTTTGCTCTTTACCTCTTACTCAAATCTCCATTTCTCTCCCTTTACCCTCCATTTCCTCTCTATCCATTGTCTCTGGACGCACACCTCTCAATGATCTCCAGCCGACCCCCCTGCCCTGACCTCCCCGAGCCAGTCTGCTGCAGCTGGGACCATCGGTCAGAAGGTTAAGGCAAAGGTTGAGTGTCACACCCACAGGGTCACAGTGATGCCTGGCTGTTGCATTAGCCTGTGAATGGAGGATTTTGAGTGGCAGACGAGGTGGCAAGCCCTTGACGCCCTGAATCTTGCCAGAGCTTGCCCTTTCCCGAACAGAGGTCACCAAAGAGGGCCTGTCCTCGCAGTTCCCCCATCCCTCCAGGTCACCATCTCTATTGTTGTAATAGCTGCCATTAGAGCAGATGAGACAATTATCATTCCATTTTGTGTCCGCTTGCTCTAAGATCTATGTTAAGCTTCTAAGTTTATCAAAGGTTTTTTTAGACAACATGATTGCTGTAACCTCTGGGTGACTCCTGTATCAAAGAGCCCACATAATGCCATAATGTCCCCTGGAGAGAAAAGAAATTGTATTTTTTTTAATCAAACATGGCAAAAAAAAAAATACCAAAGCCACAATGTAAAAACACTCCAAGTCCTGCACTCAAAACCTACTTAAGTAAAAGTAAATTAGTATTAATAGCATAATGCACTTAATTATAGCAGCTTGTTCTGCAGAGAAATGGCCCTTGTTAGTGGCCCTTGTTAGAAATAATTCATGCCGGAGCTTATTTTGACCACTTTATATATTGTTATGTAGTGTAATTCATGCCAGTGCATTGTATTTTACATGCTCATTGTATGTAAACCCATAATAAGCAACTCAACTAGTCACTTACATGTATAGATGTCAAATAAATAGAGTAAAGTAGCAAGCATTATTAAAGTACAAGCACAGCACTTGAGCAATTGTACCTCTTGATCTATCTAAGTGTTACAGCCTAAGGACTGCCGTCATACTGTATGATTACTGCTCATTCTCATGATAAAAAAGAAGAAGTGGACTAATGGAGTAAAAAGAACATTATTACTCTACATCATATGGAGAATAAATATATAGAACCAAATTGAAATACTCAAGTAAACTACAGGAAAATCATACTTCTATCCAGTATTCAACGTATGTGTATTCGATACATTTGATATACTCTCACTGGTACTTGTTTAACCGCTTGAGGTTTTTGCTTTCAAATGAATGTTATTCAAACATATTTCCTATGTTGAATGGAAAGAACCTTGTTTTCACCTTGACCCAACATGAAAGCATGAAAGGTCTAATCTAATCTCGCTAATGATAAAATGATTGGGTGTGATGAAATATGCATTGAAATACGGTTTTACAAAAGTGCACTAAAGAACAAGGGACATAAGAAAGTCAAACAAAGAACATGAGACCGCACAGATTTTGGTTATTAAATAGTCACTTTTTGGACTGTATAGAGGCTGTAAAACATTCATCTGGTAACATTTAAGCTCCACATCTCTGTACACATTTTGAAAGCCCCACATGTAACAGCCATCGTTTGAGCCTGTGGATAGGGGAGTTTTTCAGTGCCTGGGAAAAATACTCAAACCATTATTAGACAATGACAGAGGCTGTCACTCAGTGTGGGGGTGGGTACAATCACACACACACATACACACACACACCCACACACACACACACACGCACACATACACACACAAGGGAGGGGCAGTGACCTAGGGGTTTTAGGTCAACTCAGTTACGCTCTTCATCCGTTCTTTATTTTAATAAGTTGTCGCTCTGTAAGCTGTATAAAGAGATCACAGCATGCGCCTGCAACCCGGCGCCCTCTTTCTCAAAGCCATTAGCTCACCTGTCACAACCACTCCACATCCCCTCTATCTATATCTCTCTTTTCTCTGCTCCGTGCCACGCTGACCTGACACCTCTCTCCTGAGCTTTCTGACTCCAGTCAGCCTATGCAGAGTACAGGCGGATGGCGTACAATTGGCATGGAGAAGCACAAAAGAGATTTTACCTCAATCAACTGGCCAATCACATCCACATTGCGCCTTCACCCACTTGGATAATTCTAGAGGTTAAGAAAGTTATTTGATGGCTGAAATTATATCTGGAAAATTGAATTCAATATAATGAACACTTGGCACACTTACTTCAGGAAGGCTTTGTTTTACTGTGTCCTTCATTTAGTAAAACAAAAAAATATATGTTTTGTTAGAAAACTAACACAATACAAAAAAACTATTTTCATTAGGGATAGGCACTATTACAAAAGCCAGAACTAATGCTCTAAAGAAAAATACATTGTACAGGCTGTTCATTACCATATTTATCAGAAAAGTACATTTTAAACAGTGTGAGCAGTGTACAGTGTGATTCCTTTTGAGTCCAATAGCTTTAAGTTTTCTTATTGACAAGTGCCTGGTCATTAAGAAAAACGTGTTTTTGTGTTGTTTTTATTGTGTTTCCAGCCAGTGGTGTTGTAAAACATGCTGTACTTTATGTTCTTTTGTTCAGGAAACCCTATATGACGTGGTTTGAAGCAATGACTTGCTTGCAGTGATGAGAATAACAATCACAGAGATTGTGGACTGGCATGTTAGACAGTGCTCTCCAACATAAAAATCGTTTTTTTTTTTGGCATGATGTTCACTTTGATGGATTGACCATATCAAATACATTTAGTCAGTCTTAGTATTAGGTACCGCTAAACTAGTTTAATACAGCATTCCTACGTTGATTTAGACAACTGTATGATCCCTACTGGAAAATGTGGATCATGGTGCTAAAAGGTGAATCTATTATTTAGTCTACCATATTTGATAAACATGGGGTGGACAATACCCTGTATAACATAAGTAAGGTGTGCAGTGGAAATGCCTCACATTAATTTCCTAATGTAAAGTTAACCTGAGTAAATCAACTAAAACATGCAAAAACATTTGTTTGCTGTACTGAACTTGATGAATTCACACCTGGATGGAGCTTAACACGTTTTGTGAGGCACCTTATATAATGAAGCCATTGTAGGTGGCTGAACACACCACAGATCAGTGTTGAGGTAAACCGCAGAGCAGATGATCTAAAGAGGTCAGTTAACTCGTCAGTTTGTGAGAGCTAGATCCAGCAATACGGTGTTTAGAGCGGAAAGATGGCCAGGGGACTGGCATCTTCCTAATCCTGTTAAAGCATTTGAGTCGTCTTCAATAAGCTGATTAAGTAAATTATCTGTCATCCTAAACCCCTTAGTTGACCTCTAGGAAATGTCTGCCACAAACAGCGAGCAACAGATTGGACTGTGATTTACAAGAGATTGAACTTGGTGATTGAGAACATGATCAAATTGTTGTGGCTACACAGAGTGTTAGGTTAATGCCAGGTCTGAAAATATCAGGCTTCTTGGATGGTTAAAAGCGCAGCAAGTTCATCTTTCAAATGAGCTTTCTGTTGGCAACATACTACTACTGTCAATGTTAACATGTTTACATCTGAAGGAAAACATGTGGCTAAATGGTTTTTAAGTAATGCTAGTTGGTACACATCAGCCTCTTAAACATTACAAACTTCTACTGTCTGAACAATCAAAGTGCAATCCAACAGTTTTATTTTGAAATCAAGTTGAGATGCACGATGAATCACGTTGAATTCTAAAAACTATGAATTATGTGATGCTTTTGTTTTGTTCAGGATGAGGAAGCAAAAACATGGAGCATAACGCAATTTTGACAATAATTGTGTATAATGATACACAAGCTATCTCAAAGCCAGCCATACAAAAACTCTGCAATTGAATATTCAAAACTTTGATAGGTTGAAAGAATAGCACCACGGTTAGTAGAAGGTCAGTATTTGCAACTGAATATTCAGTGAGACAGTAAACAAAGATTTGCAGCCTGGTGATGGTTCACTGCTATTACTGTAGGATGCAACTAAAAGACTGGTAGCAACACATTACTGTTTGTGTGCCGCTTAAACACACAAGATACATGTGAATAAGTGAACCTCAGAGGTGCTGGTGGACATGTTTTTTAATTTGCGGACAGTCCAGGTTAGCTGTTTCCCCCTGACTATATGCTAAGCTAAGCTACTTGACCCCTTTCTCTAGCTCCACAGACTTACTAGCACACACAAATAAGTTATTTCAGCATTTAAATAACTATTAAATGCTAATTATAGATATTTACCAAAATTTAGAATTATTCCCCAAAGTGAGAAATATTTATGTAATCTGGAAAAAATGGGTACACACACCATGAGTGTTATTTCCATAAAGGGTGGAAAATGCTTAATGTAACTTTAAAGTTATTGAAATTTAAACATGACTAGTGTTATCAACAGAGTTAATTTGGTTGAGCCAGAGCAACTTGATTTAAACTTATTTTATAAGGTATGTTTTCTTTACAACAGACACATGAATGAAAAAAGCTCCACTGCTGTTACAGTAAAACGATCTATTGACTCCTCTGCAAACAACTGGTTCATACCTTGTTCACAGCGAACGCAAGATAGCTGATTTGAATGACAACAACATGCAGCAAATGTGAAGTTTCCCACCATTTTCGTGGGCGGGGAGGAGGGCAAATATTGATTGGATGCCGTGTGTTGCCCTGGAGTCACCCCAGCAGATGTTTTTCTGCCCTGTGTATTTTATATTGCTCCGTCATTCACTTGAGGTCAAAGGCCCGAGGATAGAAACAGTGTTGTAAGAAGGGAGAGAGAGAGACACAGAGGAATAGAAAGAAAGAGAGAGGGTGAGAGAAGAGATGATTTTTCCTCTGGCCTTAAGGCCAAAGGGCAGCAGGGGCTAATGAAGGAAGGAGCAGGGAGTCATATGCCGTTATTCATCCAGAGCTACTCCTTAGAGTTAAAGTTTAACTCACGTTTTCAAATTCCTCTGCACTTTAACACACTTCCAGACCAATAATTAGACCACCATATGCAGCATATCACGTAATTATTTCAGACCAAGGTCACACTTAAAATGCAAAATAAAACATAAATTCTACTGAGTTATATTAGTTGTATTTCCTGTCATTGTTCATACATACCGGTATAATTTAAGAAGAAGAATGTTGCTTGACAGTACAAACTGTCATCTTTACATGCTTTCTTTTACAAGACAGATTGTGTGTGTGTGTTTGTGTGTGTAACTTTAACTCCGCCAATGGGAGATAAAATTTGAGGCCAAAGTGTGTCCAGCCGGATGACGAGACAAACTACTGGCGTTTTTCCACTGCTGTTAACAGCTCGACTCGGCTCGCCTTGACTCGCCTCTCCTCGACTCGACGCATTCTACGTCCGTTTTCCATTGCAAAATGAGCTTCAGCGTGGCTGGTCCCCATAGCTACGCGTGATGATGTAATTTTCAACGCAACTCACAACAGCACGTCGGCTAATTGCCACAGCCAGTGGAAATGTTTTGTTTCAAAAGAAGCTGAAGGAAGCAACAAAAATCCCCGCTGGAAAAAAAAACAGGAGTTTGGGAATTCCGACGGAGTTCAGACGTCAACATGACTCTTGTTCACAAACACAAAAGGGTAAGTTAAGTTTCCTGGTAAGGTTAGCTAACATTTGCATGTGTTAGGGGCCCCAGTCAGTATTTACTATACGCTAGCGTTATATAAAGTACATGAACTTAAGCAACCACAATTACACACCAACATGTGTGCTGTGTACTGTTTGTGTTTCAGAGCATTCACGCTCTTCAAAACCGCTGCCGCAGACCGTCTGGTGGGCGACGTGCGACCGGTGAGATCTCTGGTTGTGACTCGCCGGGCTTCGTATAATCTTTATGAGAGTCATGGAAGAATTATGACAACGACTGAGATGCATCTGGGCCAGAAGAGCCGGGGGGGACACTGTCACAGGGTGCAGAGGAAGAAGACCGGGATGTCCGGGAGGGTTTGATGCGCTACTTGAAAAGCTAAATAAAAACTTTTCTTTTAAGTAACAGTGTGCAATATTGGAAACAACATAAAGCCTCCAATAGACCTTAATATTGAACAGTTGAGACATGAGAATACTGCAGAGAGTAGATATAGATATAGATATTTATGTCGCGCTTGTTCTGGAAACACACTCCGCACTCTTGTTTGCTAAAAACGCAGTGATCCGACCAACCAGCAGTCTGCAGGTTTCAACGTCACCTTTTGGGATCACCTCAGCTCGCTTGGAACCTCGACTGAGGTAGTACTAAGAAAAGTACCTGGTAGAAGGTCCCAGGGACTTTTTTTCGTAATAGAAAACCAAAAAAGGCGAGTAGAGTGGAGGCAAGTAGAGTAGATACCACGCAGTGGAAAACCGCCATAAATGATGTAAACACACCTGTTAAGCTATTTAACCACTTTTATTTAAATTTTTTATAATAAATATCACATCAGTGCCAATGCTAACACCCCGCTGGACCAACAACAGTCGAAAGCAAGCCAATATTTCAGTGTCATCTATTGTAAATACTGTATGTTCATTTGATGTAGAGATGGCGCCATGCTTGAATATTTAGTGTCAAACGAATCACAAGTAAATATTATGTGAAAATGTTTTTTTCTATTTAAAAAAATAAATAAACTGGGAGAGATATAATAGGATTACATTGGAGGTGTGTTGTCATGTCCCTGTGCATGTGTGCATGCGTGTGTGTGTTTGTGTGTGTGTGTGTAGTGTTCAGGTGAGTTAACTAAAGGTTTGTCTGCTTCACTCTGGAAGCTCTGGCCTCCTTACTGTGTTGAGAATGCACAGACTCCGCCAAACTCAACGTCACGCTGAGAGCAGCTGCATTCCTGACCTGCAGTTCAAAGAGAAATAAAACACACACACAAACACACACTAACTTTCAGATATATGGGTATATGTACTTGTGCACAAAGCCATGTGCACACTCCACCTCAGACATACAAAATACACATTTCGAAGCACAGTGACACTATATGTGTGCTATTTGTGCATTTATACACGCTCAAACATACATGAACACGTCTGCACGTCTGTCATGTCTGCACACACACAAACACAGTAGCTGCAAACATGGACACACCGGTTTCAATCTCACACACTAACGCTGTACAGAATCCAGGCGATAAAAACGTAGTAAAGGTCCAACCTCCTTGATCCAGACTGCACTACTCATTGTGGTCTGCTTTATTATGACTGATGATACCAAATTATTTTGCTTTAGTATTAATGAGTTTGTTTTAAATTAGTCAGTGTGTTTTTAACCCTAAAGGAGTTTCCTCTCTACATATAAACTGATCCTAGTTTGATTTGGTTACGGTGTTCATGTTCTAATCCCTTGTGAGATAAATCCACATAGTTACACTTTTAGATTGAGCAGAAATGAATGAATGTGACCAAATTGCATTTTATATTAGATTAAAATGTATTTTACAATTAAGTAGCAACGCATATGCTATTTGATTCGAATCTGTCGCAACTCACAGTGACGTTGACATCTAACAAACTTGTATAGAGGATGTCTACAAAATAAATGCAACACGTTTCTTTGGTTGAGTGTCCCTGTAAAAGAAACTGTACATTTTTTACACCCTTATATTCCTCTTCGCAGAAAAGAATTTTTCATTTACTATAACTTGACAGCTTTAAAAAAACAAAACAGATGACAGTTAGACTTAAGATACAGTAAAGTTGTACTATTTAAACATAGTGTACGACGAAACCTTTACATTTCCAAATCTTGAGGGTTTATGAGTAAATATCAAACACATTATCCCACATGGTCCGACCCCTGCTAACACACATACACAGAGGCTTAAAGGACAGCACTAATTCAACTTACAGCAGCTTGAACCCGATAACCTCTTAACTAAACAAAAGACCTATCCATGCACAATGAGTCTGGCTGTGACGGATGTGGGTATAAGTTACCTTATGCTCACATTTAAAAAGGCTCAATTAGCGTCACTGACAAAAAATTGCGTAAGAGAAATCCTTCCTCTTCCTGCCAGCCTTGTTATAAACTCTAACCTCTTTGCTCCTTTGACATTCATACATCTTCTGAGACACAACACTCCTTTGAAGAACGCAAGGACTAAATGTTTTGTCATGCTGGGGGAATTCCTGTAAAACCATGTGATGAGCAAACACTTTTTGGTACACAGAGGTTCTTTTAACCAGACATGCTTAGAAGTGAATACCTCCTCTGTGGGTTTTCTTTTTCTCCTGCGTTTGGAGGCTGTTATTGGAAACTTTGGTTGCAGGCCCTGATTGTTTATTTTGTCCTCCCTTCACATGACAATGCTGAAATTCCACAACAGCATTGCCAATCGTTAAGACGATAGATGAGTTACACAGTAAATTATACAGGAGTAGAATGTGCATGTAACAGTACATTTCTTTGTGCCATGAATGATTTACAGTCTATCTTAAAGGGGCGATATGCCGATTTTGCATTTGAACATCAGTTTACTCAACAAGAGTACTAAAAGTAATACAACAGCAAACCTGTCTCTTAAAAACTACATTTACATACTCCTAATCTTGACAGGCAAATATTTTCTGAAGAAAATGTATATTTATCTTTGTATTCATAATTAGGAAACTTTAACTAAAACACTATGTAGCAAGGCGCGAAAATGTTAAATAACACGTTCACTGACCATATATTCCATTGGCTTTCCTACTATACCTACAGTACACATAGCAACTAAAGCATAATGAAACTATTCGTGGTTACAGGACTTAGGATAGGAACCGTAGTCACCACTGGCAAAGTCCTGCACGTTGTACGCCCATCATCCATCACGGACGCCTCCCTACAACTTGCGTGCACTTCGGAATTGTAGTATATTACTGTGAGGGCAGGATTATGCTGGAAAATAACTGTTTTGTATGATGTGTTCAGACATTTATAGTTGTTCCAAATGGCCACACTGGTTAAGGTTGGGGATGTTTATGGCAAATGAAATATGGTTATGGTTTGATTAGGCAGTTAAAACACACTGTTGGTTAGGGTTATGGAGACATTGTGGTTACAGTTAATGAAAACACAATTGTAAATTGCCGGTCTGTCAACTTGACTTTCCGTAAGCATACATGCTGACTTTCTTAACCTTCCTCTGGTGTTAGCTTTCTGCTGCCATCTGAAGTGTTAGCGGGTCATTTTGGACCCGTGTATTAAA
>NC_048415.1:8016506-8191628 GCF_013103735.1 Etheostoma cragini | reverse complement strand
TATAATTTAGTAAAAAAAAAAAAAAAGATTTTACTTTGTTTAAATGGAAGTCCCTGACAAAGTCAAAAAGTTTCAACTGAAAAAACAAATGTATGAAGTGCTTTTATGCATGTTAAAACTCAAAACGGGTCCGTCGGGATCCTAACACCCTAGGAAGGTTAAACCAAGTGGTGTGTTATCTGTACGCATTTTGAGTTATCCGCTTGTATGTCTACTGTATACAGCGGGCGTAACCGTACACGCCACGCGGTTGGGTTTAGGAAACAAAGAACAGGTTGGGTTTAGGGTAAATTTACATGCTATCGCAACGTAATGTAAGTCAATGGAGGCCAAATGGCATTGATAAACACGTTAAAAAGTGATTATGCGTCTTGATAACACGCCAATAATGGCATACGAATTGCCGTGTCATACATACGCCATTTCATGAGATCAGTCTGGGTCTGTGAACTTTCGTTTCCTGCATGAAGGTTGGGCGTGCTACATCCACCCACCACCCTGACCCAGTGGTGTAGGCAGAAATAGTATTTTGGGCGGGCCAATGCAAAAGTGAGTGGGCAATTTTCAGAAAGATGTAGAAGTAGCAAAAAGAAACAACAAAGTAGAAAAAGAACAACAATTTTACCTTCCAACATACTGCATTACAACTACAATGGCAGTATTATCTACAACATGCTCAACCAACAAAGCTCTAAAAAGTTTGTACACAACAAAATAGACAAAAACCTGTTGATTTTAACCTATTCAGAGTACAATATATTTGCACTGGCAGCAGCATTGGCTCTGCACAGCACGGTTATAATAATAACCATTTTATGGCGCAAAGTCACAACTAAACATGAACCCAAACAGCAGAGAACGAGTTTACATCCTGCAGGACATAGACTAGCCCACATCAGACAGCAATCACACATGGTACAGATCCTTTTCTGCATTCATAACAGCATTGTTGCATCAGGACTATGGCCAGAACTTCAGCAGCAAATGCTCTAGCAGCAGTAAAAGTAAAAATCAAAGAATGAAAACTTCCAGCCAAGCATTGTTTGAATTATGAAAGATATAATGAAAATTGTCCGGCAAGGCGCCAAGTCTTAGACAGTGTATCGAGTCGACGGCAGTGACAGGATCAAAGAAAACTAAAAACTACGTCACTCACAGCTCAGTTATCTTCTTTTTTAATGTGGGCAAAACACAAATGCGTTTCAGCTAGAAGCCATCATCAGTGCTCACCATTTCTTACTAAATAAGAAGGATCCCAGGTTACATAAATAATAACGCAAGAAGAATTAAACCCATTTGACTTAACGTTACCTCTGTGAGGGCCTCCTCTATGCTGATGGGCTGTCAGCTCCACTGGGGAAATGTCTGCACATGCTGCAGAAAAGCTGTATTCCATCCAAGAAAAGTATCCATACCACTTTAAAGAGAAGCCATTGTTGTTGCGGTAACTTTAACAGTACATTGCTTAACGCATCCATAGTACCCTGTCTATAAAGCCAGCTAACTAATGTTAGCTGCTGAAGGCAGCCCCGAAAGACGGCTTGTTGTTACCATAGCAACAAACTACGTTCCAAAGGCGTCCTAATTGTTTGATCCATATTCTATGGTTTAAACAGTTTCGCTTTAATCAGAAGAGAAAACATTAACAACACACAACTACAGTACTTCTGTTACAATTGTTTGTTTTTTTTACATACATTTGAATATTTTTGGTAACAAAACATATTTTGATCAAATTGGGCTGGACGGGCCAGCGAGTAAAGTGGGCGGGCCAGTTCCGCCCCGGCCCATTACTGACTATGCGCTTGCTCTGACCTCCACACACTCTCCACCTCACTAGGTACACAACTATACTTTCTACGTTGGCTCTGAACATTGGCAATGGAAGTGATTCAAAAAATGTAGAATCATCCAGTGTGGACGAACACACTGGGTTGGTTGCAACTTGTCTTGCCAGTCCAACAACTTGATGGGCATACAATACTATTTTAAAATGTGGATGCCAAATCCCAACCAGTACCACACGGAATTCAGCAGTTTACCAGGATCTCTGGCATCCTTCACACAAACCTGTGAGTGTGTGCAGCAGGTGTGAAAAGGAGCCGGTGGCGTATCATATAACCTTTTGACTCTAAAACAACAGGCACTCCCTGTTATTATTGGGTCAACAAAGTCTGAGGAATTCTTTGGGATTAGAATGAAGTGGCGAACATGAGTGTGAGTGCCATGCGCTTGCTGTGTGTCGACCAGAGGTCCCCACTCTTTGTCTTACGGCAGTGTTAGGGTTAACTCCCCCTTTTCTCCCAGTCTGTCCCGGGGTCAGGGGGGAAACAGGCAGCCAGTCAGCCAGCCAGGCATTCTTTCTGTGTGTTCGTGAGTGTGTGTGCTGCAGCCCACTCTGTGCTCTTTGACTCTACTGGCCTTATAAGGCATCCAGTGCCATGGCAACGGCAGGGCTTGAATAGCAGTGTCAAATCCCTTAGCACACAGACACACGCTCACTCTCCCTAAAGTAGGGAGCGAGATAGAGACACACAGAGGATTGAGAGGAGCAGGAGAGGTGGCTATCTCTGGGCTGCTCTCTACTGCAGCGTCTGGCTTTTACTAAAAGGTCTATGACGGTGATTTCCTGCCCTTGTTTGCCTAATTTATTCCTGCCTAGGCCAGCAGAAAGAAAGGCGGATCAGAGAAGAAGAAAAAAAGGACGGGCAGACGAGTAAAGAGTGCAACAGTACACCCTGACTTGCTGACAGGGAATGCAGAAAGGTTCTGGCCTCTGGTTGTTACTGCTGGATGGACAAGCACTGACAAAACAAGAGACACGACTTTGTGAGCTTTGAGAAAGGGGGAGATTTCTCAACTCTGCTTTTTGTTCTGGCTCGTTGTTAAACTGTGACATTTGAGCCTCTGACACGACAGAATCTGAAGAGTTGGGGGAGCCACAAGAAAACATCTTTACACCACAGACAGAAGAGAAGGAATTATTTGATGAAATTTGTTGCTGCAGAGACCACAAAGATATTACTCCAGGAACAAAAGGAGTCTTTCTCAACACGTTTTATTTAACTATCAAGTGTGGAATTGGTTTCAGTTGGATCTTTTTGGCTATTTATCCAGCACAGATGTGTCCTTGAGCCAAAACTCTTACTGTATACAAAACCTAAGTGACTCATTTCCAAAACTCCCCATAAGCCATCTTATTTTTCCTCTTCATCAATATCACCTCTGCTTCTAGAACAGCCCCAACAAGTCAAGAGTAAGTCGGGACTAGAACTGCCTCAGATCAGCAGATAACACCTCTGCACGTAAGGAACTGGTTGGACTAGTTTATAAATTTGAGGAGAGGGGGGGGCAGTTTAACCCTGCATGAAGGAGAGCTGTGTTTTGTTTTCCTCCCACTTGCTTATGCTTTTGGGGAGAAAGTTTAGTGCTGAGAGAGGGGCAGAGCTTCTTTTTCATGTGGTGAGAAACTGTTTTGTCCCTTGTCACTATGCTTCGGGATAGGTGAGGTGTTTTTCTTTTTACTTCTTCCAGGGGGCAGACAGAGAGAGAAAGTGGGAGGGCGAAAGAGTCAAAGTGTAATTTATTGTTTCCAGTGAAAAGACCTAGGCTGCACCCTTTTTTCCTGCCTGAACTCTGAACCACTCAATGTGTGTCTGAAGTTTTCTCAGACCTCAGGAGCCATTGATACGAGGTCAGGGCACGAGTAGGAAAGACAGGAACAGAGAGAGCAGAGGGAATAAAGAAGAGCGAGAGAGAAAGGAGCACTGGGAAAAACCTCCAGGTCATTACAAACAGACGCCAAAGGGGAGAAAGGTCAACACGGGAGAGTCCGGGACAACTTTTTATCCCACTTCTCGATCCTTTTGGACAAAGCCTGCATTTAAAACAAATTTGGAGCCACTCTTTTCTTGTCTGGGACCAGTTTTTAGACTTTGAGGTTAGTTTGAAGCTGGGGGACAGGGCGAGTCTGTGTATGATCTACTCACAGGGCTGCGTGTTTCAAAGAATATGGCCATGGTGAGCGGGGGATGGGGAAACCCCAACGGGGACACTAATGGACTAGGGGAGAAGGCTTACCTGAGGAGAGAGGAAGAGGAGGGCTCGCCTCAGGCCGGGAGCAGCGATGTAGATGTCGGGGACGAGGACAAGGCCTGCGTGGTGGACTGTGTGGTGTGCGGGGACAAGTCCAGTGGGAAGCACTACGGTGTGTTCACATGTGAGGGATGCAAGAGCTTCTTTAAGAGGAGCATCAGGCGAAACCTTAACTACTCCTGCAGGTAAGGGCTACTAGGAGATTCACGTAGATGTCTTGTCTTTGTTAATTATTTGAACAGTAGAGTTAAAGGACACAAGGATTTTGTTCACTCTTCTTGTTGTACTAAAGTGTCTCTTATGGTAACACTTTATATCCTTTACTTTACATTTAATAAATTGTTTATAACACATTTTAAGGTAGTTGTAAGCTGATTTGTCAACAACTACAACTTCTCCTTTGGCACCCATAAGTGGAAGTAGGTCATAGAGATAGGTGTGTACAGTAATGATATAGTAATAATATAAAATATGTCTTCAAGTTATAATTGTTTTACATTACTGCACATCAATAAAAGCTTAAACATGTGCCTTTATGTGCACACAACTACATTATAGTGTGTTGTAAACCATTTAGTTAATTTAGTAATGTTTAAATTATTCCCCTAAGGGGATCAATAAAGTATTCAGATTCTGATATATAGTGTTTATGAATGCTAAAGGTAGCGGGGTACAAAGTCTTTTTTGAAGCCATTATTTAGTCATTCACATGAATGAAAGACACAGCAGATTAGTCCATTTCTCACTCCAGAGTGATATGCTCCAGGCTTGGATGTGTCTCACAAACAGCCTAAGGAGAAAAACAAGAAAAGAAAGGAGAGCCCTGAAGGTCAGTCATGTGACGATGGATTGCCTCAGAAGGTCAACATTCCCATTATTCTTCACAACAGGAACCCAATGTTGCAACTCAATTCTTTGTTCTTGCTAAGACTACTCTCAGCCTCTGAATGTAGTTGTTTCCACATAATAATGCACTAACTGTGAATAAGGTGTCTGTTCTATCAGTTTGTCACATACGGGACTAAAAACGTCTCTCTGTGAAACGCTGGCAGACCTTGTTCTTCTGTAAAAGGCAACACAAGGGCGTGTCAGGCTGATGATTTATAAAGGTCACAGCCTTGATACCTTTTCAGCCACGCCAGCTCACACAGTTCACTCACCATAGGGGTCAGTGTTGGGGGAGAGAAAAAGGGGAGACAAAGATCAAAGTTTTTTGACGTATTCCTTCGTTACTAATAGAAAATGAAATGCTCTTCACATTAAGTGGTTGAACTTTTTGTTTCCTTCGTGCAGATCAAATCGAGAATGCCAAATCGACCAGCATCACCGCAACCAGTGCCAATACTGCCGCCTAAAGAAATGTTTCCGTGTAGGAATGCGCAAAGAAGGTATCAAAGCTCCGTCATCCATGTGCACAGCAAGTTAAAGGTGTAATTGTTTTATTTTACAATTAGGCCAACTAAAGGGGTTTTATTTTACTGATAGAGGTAAAAAAATCGAAGACTGCCCAATGTTATTATGAGTGCCGGAAGTTATTGATCTACTATGAGATTTCACAGTGGTGAAAGATGCTTTACTCAGGGCTGCACTAATTGCTATTTTTATCTAAACAATGAATTAAATGACCATGTGCGACCTAATGACAAACCTACAGGCATTTAACACCCGACTCTGTAGTTCCCCTCAGCTCTACGGACAATTTAAGCTCATTGTTAATCTTTTAGCTCATTGTTTTGGATTTATGGGCCACAACTCAACTGGTTTGGTTTGCTCTCATTAGCGATGTTTCCATGAACAACAAAGCAACATCAACACCAAAAAAGCTCTGATGAACTCACTCAACTCCACTCACCAGATGGACAAACTTAGAGACTAGCTGCCTGGTGTGAACAAAGTGAAGCATTTAGCAGCTGGAGAGATAGATAGATATTTCCCTCAGGAGTTGGTGGACCAAAAACAGAGCTAAAAGCGGGTGAATGCCTCTAAATGTACACTATTATGCTCCGTAACTGCTGGATGTGTATATACGCAACTGCTTGCTAACACATTTGCCATATCAACTTAAAATAGGATATTACGGTTTGTCAGCTGTTTACAGCTTGTTGCGCTGTTCCCAAGTGGTCAAATAAAGGTTGAGTTGAAAATTGAATGTACAAACTTTAATTTTAGAGTTCACAGGTTCTACTTTTTCAACATTTATTTAAGTAGGCTAAAGTACAGAAGTATGACCAGCAAATTACATTAAATATAAAACGTAGGCCTAAATGCTTTATCATTTATATATTTATCATTATCATCAATATTACTAATACAATGTTTAGGCAGCATTTTAACTAGGTAGTTGGTTGATGTGGAGCCAATCGTGAGTATACTGTTGGATAGTTAAATATTTAATAATTTCTTATATTTGATGATGTAATCATATTCGTTTTATAAAATCTTGATCTTCAAAGTAACTCAAGCTGTGAAATAGCCTACGTAGTGGAGTCCCAATATCACATTTCCTCCTGAAATTTAGAGGAATAGAGGTAGTTTATAAAGTAATATAAAATGGAAGGCCTACAGTAGCCTAGCCTACAAATACTTCAAAGCAAGCAGCTACAAGCTACTGGCAGGATCGAGACAGGAACCAGGGTATGGGAATTTAAACAATGTCTGAAAACACATCTTGTTGTCGCGTAAGGGCCCTGTTCATGTTGCACAGACATTTTAATTGCATTTAATGTCTGTAAAGAGGCACAAGGCACTCTAAAACTTGCCCCGCCAACTGCCGTTTGAGCTCGGTGGAAGTAGTAGCTTAGCTGCAGCTACTCCTTGTTGCCTGCACTGATTCGGGTCGTTTTTTCCATGTTTTTTCAATCGAAAGTACACGCTCCGCTCAGTGGACTATTAAGTTAACTCAAGGATCTAGCTATATAAATATCTAATTTTGGCTATAGGCCTACCACTGACACGTAGTATTCTATTATTAGCTAACTAGCTGTGTAACATTTGTCATAGGCGTCAGCAAACAGACGTTAGCTCCTTGAATCCTGCTTCAACTCGACATTGATGTTACAATTATAGTGACATAGTGAATAAATATGAGGCCAACCGCAGCAATAATCTACTTTCTAATTCCTAATACAGGAAGACGTGACTCGCGTTATTAGTAACAAGATGCAACACTTATCTTTGAACCTAATCGTAACCTTACAGCGATGGGCTCATAGCTAGCTAGCTGCAAACTTGTTGCGCAGCAGACTAGCTAGCTACTTCCGTGTTGTTCGGTGACTAGCTACATTCTCGCATCTACCCTGCACTTCTGTCAGCACAGAGAGTGGTGGATGGATGACAGGTAGAGGAAGAAAAAAAGGTCAGAAACTGACAGGTTTAGTAATATAATGTGAATTGGTCTGATATTCTGCTTATACAATATTTCGCATTTACTTTTTTTAAGCATGATTGCGGCTGGTTTGCCTTTTATCTTTGGTAACTGCCCAAGTTGCCCGCTTACTTTTTCTACCAGCCCACCCTAGCAGGCTAACATTAGCCTTAATTATTCTGTCTGCATGAAGACATAATCTTTCAGGAGAAATTGCTATGAATAAGAATCAATCTTTTTCCCCAGCCCGACAATTTATGTAGTCACTTAACAGCAATAAGGTTTAATCCAATCATCATCAATCATCTCTTTAACATACCAAGGCACACCCTAAATCATGTAAAACATCCTTCAGCAAAGCACAAATACCCAGAAACACACAAATGGCTCATTTGCAGCTTACCTCGACAGAATCTGCCACCACTGACATTTACCAGCGATCTAAGCACAATATTTATACTGTCAACCAAAGCGTGTTTTCACCCCGGAGCTCTGCAGCTGTTGAGCTTCAGGGACAGAAAGGCAGCTGGAGGCAACCATGTCTGATTTGCATTGGAAAAACAAGTTGACAAGTTCACTCCGTCAAAACCTCTTGAGACGTATTTTCAAGAGATCATTGCCATTTCCCCAGGTGTGATTATTTGTCTTCCAGCAATCACCCTTCGTCACATCACAAACTATTTCAAAATAATTTGTAAGTGTATTCTAGTCTATAACCACTATTTCCGTCTGTGTTAGTGGACACCATGAGCGTCCGTCACCTACATAATGTGCACTGAGGTGACAGTGTGCCAGGGGTTATATTGAGCCTGTTTAGTCATGACCATGCTGACGCAGTTGCACTGTTTCCACATTACCTGGAAACGGCGGTTTTACCTTTAACCCAGATGCATATGTTTGAGATTTGGGCATATGGAATTATAACTACAGTATTGTTTGTAAAACAAACAGTGGTGGTCTTTAAAGTTTGGTGCAAGGGGAAGCAGCTGTACATTAACTGTATTAGAATACAATCAGTGTTGATCGTGATTAAATTGTTAAATGTTTGTGATGAAAGCCCTATTTCATACTATTACTATGTATGACGTAAGCTTGATGCTGTTACAAGTTCATTTTGGGATCTATTTAAACATCTATGTTGGCTCTACCAGTACAGTACATCACATTTGGTTGCTGTCCAAAGAAAGTCATATAATTATTATTTTCTGTAAAATTTGAAGGAGAAAAGGTCTTTAATGGTTTTAAAACATCTACCTACCTCGTAAGCTAAATAAATCTTATTTAACTCTCTATTTCCTTTTTTGATACACACAGTTTTTACTGAACAGCGACAATATGTTCTTAAATAGTTAGAATGATGAGTGGAAAAAACTGTACCAGGGCTGGGCGATATAGAGAAAATTAAATATCATGATATTCTTGATCAAATATCTCAATGTTGGGATTGCAACGATATTGTATGGTTGATTATTGGTGCTTTAACAAAATGTTATTTACACAATGAGATTTTTGATAAAGATTCTCCAGAAAAGATTTAATGACATAGTGGGTAAAGGTAAATAAATGAACAACTAGAACAGTCCGGTAAGTTCAGAAAATTACATCACTTTACTGTAATGCCGTCTGTAAAACCAGGTAAAGACAACACTTACCATATTAGTATATTACAATAGTGACAGTTAGTCAGTTAGTCATGACAGTTACGGAAACATGGGGGGAAGGGCAAGCTTGCTCTGTTTTGTTTGAAAGTGAAGTGACCATGCAGAAAGTTATAATGCACCGTTAAACTAGAATCTGTAATTTACTGGGTGATGGAATCAAAAGAGAACCACAAAACACTTGAGAGACAAGTACATATTCACCAGGCTGTTATGTCCAATTCAGTCCCTGTATCTGATTCTCATTCTGCTGTCTCATCCCTTGTTTTCTGCAGCAGTCCAGAGGGGCAGAATCCCTCCATCTCACTCAGGTATCAGTCCCAACTCCCTGCCAGGTGGGGTTGCAGGTGCAGGGCCAGGTCACATTGGGGCGGACTACTTCAATGGGCAGCCGGTGTCAGAGCTCATCTCCCAGCTCCTCCGGGCTGAGCCGTACCCCAGCAGCCGATACGGGACTCCGTACAGTCAGGCACAGATGCAGGCATCTGCAAGTGGAGCCTCCGTCATGGGCATCGACAGCATCTGTGAGCTGGCCGCCCGGCTCCTCTTCAGCACCATCGAGTGGGCCAGAAACATCCCATACTTTCCAGAACTGCCAGTCTCAGAGCAAGTGAGTCAAAACATACAGCACCTGGTTCCATAACAGGGAAGATACTAGGCAAATACTAAAGCTTAAACAACAAAAGCCAACATTTTTATATAAATTATACCTGTCTGTACAGCCTAAACTCTAACCTGTAGTACAGTCTGTAGTGTAGTTCCAAGGGGTGCTTAAAGAGACAGGCACTAAACAGAGCATTTCAGAGAGACACAGGTATATTCAGATCGAGTATGAAAGTAGTATGAAAATAATGTTTTTGATCACCCATGAAACCCAAAATACATGAACCTGAAATTAGCATGATCTGATAACTTTAAAGCTTTAAATAATATGAACACTTGCTCATTTACTCTTAAGTCAGCCCTGTTATTTTCATGTGTTACTCCCTTAAAATAAAGCAATAACTACACATGTTACAGCCTCAGTTTGGACTTGTGTTGCTAGCAGTTCTATCAAAGAGTGATTTTTTTTTATTTTGGATTGTTCCATTTGAAGGATTTAAGAGACCTCAAGAGGTAAAAGTTAAAATTTAAATTTAAATTTAAAAGTAAACATGCTTTTTAATATCCCTTTACTCGTCGGATTTCTCTTTACCCTTTTTTCCGTTTCAGGGTCCTGCAATTGTTCAAGCTGGTTCACTGAGACACTTGAATAGAACAGAGCCTTTGTTATTTGTTAACATTCGATGTGAAAAAGTCCCATTGGGACTTATTATTCTAAAGGATCTTTTCTTAATCAACCTTACAGGTGGCGCTGCTGAGGCTGAGTTGGAGCGAGCTCTTCATCCTGAACGCAGCTCAGTCTGCTCTGCCTCTACACATGGCTCCTCTGCTGGCAGCTGCCGGGTTTCACTCATCTCCCATGTCTGCTGAGCGTGTGGTGTCCTTCATGGACCAGGTCAGAATTTTCCAGGACCAGGTGGACAAACTGAACAGGCTGCAAGTGGACTCAGCCGAGTACAGCTGCCTCAAAGCCATTGCACTTTTTTCACCTGGTACGTCTCAGAGTTACCAAATCTTTATCTTATGTCGTATCAAGGTTATCTGAGTGATGATAGCTGCTGTAACTGGATGCCTTTACTGTAAACGGATCCCAAGTGTCTTTGTAGAAGACCAAAACCAAACTGTCTGTATTACATTAGGAAGGGTTAAGTTTCTGGGCCAAACCAACTCCAGGGATCCTTTGATTTGACCGAATGGGACCTCTGACCTCACTGACAAGGGGCACAAACTAAGAGAGACTTTACTTTAAAGGAATAGTTGGATGTATGCTTAATTGCTTTTTTGCCAAAAGTTATATGAGAATATTGACACCACTTCTATGTCCTTTGAATGTGAAGCTACATCCAGATTACATTTAGCTTAGCCTAATTTAGCTTAGTTTAGCATAGAGACTGAAAACTGGGAAACAGATCAACATCCGTCTATACCAACACCACTAGAGCTCATTAATTAACACAGTGTGTCCTGTTTAATCTATACAAATATCAAAGTACAAGGAAGACATGTTATGGTTTAATGGGGGGTTATAGGTCTTATCAAGGCAGAGTGCAGAGTCAGGCTAGCTGTTTTCCCCATTTCCAATCTTTGTGCTAAGCTAACTAGCTGCTGCCTGTTGCTTAATGTTTATCATACAGATGAGAGAGTAGGAACGATCTTGTCATCCATCTCACAGCAAGAAAGCAAAAAAGCATATTTTCACCCCTGAAGAGGTCCAACATGAATGTAAAGCAGTAATCAAATACATAGGAGTAAAGAAGTTAAAAGTGTAAAATAGAAAATAACAGGGCAGAAAAACCAGAAAAATCCAATATTGACAATATTATGTTTCTCTGCCTCACAGATGCATGTGGTCTGACAGACCCAGCCCATGTAGAGTCCCTGCAGGAGAAAGCCCAGGTTGCCCTTACAGAGTACGAGAGGTTGCAGTACCCCAACCAGCCGCAGCGCTTCGGCCGCTTACTGCTGCGCCTCCCGGCTCTGCGTGCCGTGCCGGCCAACCTCATCTCTCAGCTCTTCTTCATGCGACTGGTGGGCAAGACACCCATTGAGACGCTGATCCGAGACATGCAGCTATCAGGGAGCTCCATCAGCTGGCCCTATGTACCGGGACAGTGAACACCGTTGACTCCAGAGTAAGACAGACTGAGATCAGATTGGGAGGAATCAGAGCTCACAAAGATTACATACAAAAAACCAACTGAATGTTATGAATACAAACTGGATTTCAGATGTGTCAGATCCTCGTTTGTGAGTGTAGAGGTCAGCTTTTCCCACATTAGCTCTGAAAAGTTTGGAAGTCTGACCAAAACTGCTTTCAGGGAAACAAAAATGGGTGATTGGAATATATTTCCAGCACTTGTCAGTTTGGCTCTGGCCTCTGTCCGATTCCTCTGTCTCATTCTGGATAAAAACACAGGGCTTTAAGTAAAATGAAGACTCTAACATGAGGCCATGTGCCTGTACTACCTCTTCCCATATCACCCTTAATGTGACTCCGTTTGAACCCAGGCTCTGTGTGTTTTCCCTCTGCTTTGTTTTTCAAGTGAAAATGAAGCCATAGCATTGCCACTTTTACAAGCAGAGCTTCATATCGGAGACATGTCGTGCAAATCAAATCATCAAACCTAAGTTGTGTCATGTTTGATACGTGGGATAAAAATATCACACTTGGTTACCAAATGTATTTGTAAAGACATATCAAAGTATCACCTTGTACAGCATTTAAACAAAGAAGAGGCATGGGCATTGTATACTTTATTAAGTACTGTATATACAAGAAATGTTGTATGTTATGTACTTAAAGGAGAAATTAAGGGAAACATGCTATGATGATCTTCTGATGAGAAGATTGATTCCACGTAGACAGTACGTAAGACAGAAGTCTTTTTACTAAGCTAAGCTAACCAACTGCTGAGTTTAGCTCAATATTTTCTGTACTCTCAGCAAATAGAAGTGAGTAACCATATTTCTTAAAATGTAAAGCTATTCCTTTAATATAGTTTGTTAAACTAACTAACTTGCGACTGAAGGTGAATGCACTTCAACACACCCTGGCTCCTCAGACAGTCACATCCCTGTTAAACATTATTACCTCATGTTTTATACATCAAAGATTGTATATTCATGTGCTAAAGAAAAAATACAAATGGATAAAGGCATCTTTATCAGAAACACTAATGTTCCTCAATAGACTTGTCTGTTCACCAGACTTTGGCCAAAATATATTTGGTTGAATTGCAGGGCCTAATGATTGAAGGGCACCCAAAGTTTGACATATTATTTACAGAAAGTTACAGTTACTCAAGTGAATCAAGTTTCTGGTTAACATCAAACTGGAGACTGTTGCCTTTGCTTTTATAAGACAAGAGGTACTTCATTCTCATTTCTTTTTACACGTGGTCCCATTGCAGAAGCAGTATGACAAAGCACGGCCTAAAGTGGACAGAGGTCACTTTCAGATAATTATGATGGTTGTGCAAGGTACTCCGAGTGTTGTAAGTGTTGTAAAAGTTATGGTGTTTGTTGGTACTGAGATAAAGGGTTCCTAGTAGTTACATTCAGGAGTTTTACCATGAAGTGTAGCTCAATGTGACAAATGTTTTTCTCACCAAATTAACTGACTGAAAGGAAAGACAATGTGGCGACAGATGTGTTTTTGGTATGACTTCTTGTATTACCTATAAAAAAGACAACATTGATCACTGATGCTTTCAAAGAACTTCATCAACAGCACTTCATGATGTCCTTGACTCACTTTGTGACATTTGTTGGAAGATAAACAATAGTGATTTGACTGTGTAAAGCTTTACTTTTAAAAGAAGCATGTTTTTTATTACGCCAAACCTAAAAAATGCAAAAGAAGTTCAAATGAATGGTTATTTTTTGTATTATTAGAAATAAAAGTATGCACATTCCTTCTGTGGGTGACTGTGATATCTGAGACATTAAGTTGATTGGACAAAACAAGACATTTGAAGATGTCAGCTTCTCCTATCAGAACTTGTGATGGGCCTTTTATGGTGACATTTTGTAAACTAAATTATTAATCAATAAATTGCAAAAACAAACAAACAGCTAATAAAAATAATTGTTAGTTGCAGCTGTATTTCTGATATTGGACGAACACATGCAGTCAATTTTATGTGTAGACCAATATCACAAAAATGTATTTGGCTCAAGGGGCTTTACAATCTGTACAGTATACAACACCCTCGGTCCTTTTCAACCCTTGATTCAGATAAAGAAAAACTCCCTAAAAATTACCTTTTAACATGGATGAAATAGTTTGTCTTTGTGGACATCATGTGTACAGGATGACAAAATTACAGAAAGAATGTAAACATATATGAGGAAAGTGGATCTGGGAGGAGCTCGACCAGCTTCCAAGTGTAGCCTTACAACTATAATCGGATCAAATTGAGTTTGATGATGGACAAACATGGACTATAGTACTAGGTTTAATAGATTTACTGACACTGAGACCAACCTGCCGGCAAGGGCAATTCCGGGATTTTTTCCAGTGGGGGTTCTTATACTTAGAAATGCAAGAAACAGGGCGCCTGTTGAGCTCACCTGGTAGACCGCACACCCATATACGGAGACTCAGTCCGCACCTGGTAGACCGCACACCCAGATACGGAGGCTCAGTCCTTACCTGGTAGACTGCACGCCCATAGAAGGCTCAATCCTCAACGCAGCATGCTTGGGTTTGCCTCTGACCTGCGGCCCTTTGCTGCATGTCGTTCCCCCACACTCTCCCCTTTCATGTCTTCAGCTGTCAAAATAAAGGCCTAAATATCCCCCCCAAAAAATCTTAAAAAAAAGAAACTGGATAGGATAGAACATCATAATGTAATGGCTGAGTCTGCAACTTAAAAAAAAAATTCCAGTGCTGGTTCCATAGCATCTGAATTTTGGAAAGTCATCATGGAAACATGAATAGGTCATGGGATGAGGGCTGAGAAAATTGGCAGAGCAGGCAGCCAAGTGACAGTACTCCAATCCAATGAAAATCACAACTCTAAGATTTACAGCACTCGAGCCCAATGGTTAGGGGTAGGGGGAACACCAGTGGGGTTTGGGGGGCAAACACTGGTACTGAAAAGCTTTGTTAAAAGAGCTTTAAATTAGTTTACCAAAAGAGTGCAGCAGCAGCTAACCTTAAGCTGACTGTGATTGGATCAACAGTTTTCCATGAAGTTTCCTAGCTCTCTCTGCTGGATGCTCGCTGCAGATGCACAGAGCTGCAAATATCTGCAAACCAGCAGTGCCAGCAAAACATACAAGAAGAAAAAATAAGAGACATGCTCATCTAATTTTAAGAGAATTAGTGTTTATTATTATTTAACTCAATATGTATTGGACATCATACCTTATGGAAGTATACAGTTAAAAAAATGGTCTTTTACTAGCAACAAAGAAAACAAATTCATACAAAAATAAATGGCTCGCAAATGGTTTGTAAAATAATGTTTTTCATGAATTACAAATTGATGAAAAATCAAAAGTGTGTCTTATCTATTTTCTAATGTACACTAGATTGTAACACTTTGCACATGAAGTGGATTAATACAAAAATTAGCACACATGGAATCAGCAGATTTTCATTGGCAAAAAATAAAATAAATGAAAAGATGAGCGTAGCTTATAGACTGTGACAGAAACAGAGTTTTCCAGTTTGTTGAGGAGTGTGCAAGATAAAAAATATAAAAATAGTCTGGATAGTTTTACTCATTTGCATAGCTGAAGCACATTTTGAATGATTAAAAAAACAAGCCACTATGGGTCTTTAGTATGTACAAATAACACATAACTAAGATGTCTGCTGAATCTAATAGACAAAGACTGTGAATATGTTCTTAGTATGTAGTGTGAGAACAGGATTTATTAAAAAGCATACACAATATAACAATGTCACACATATCTCACTGGCCAGTTTGTCCCCTTTTTGGTCTGACTGCATCTATGATAATCAGTATAAAAATCTTAGTTTAGATAAAAACCAGTACGTGCAAAAGAAACACATGGTACTGTAATGGTTAAAGAAACTTTGTATTTGCTATTAGCAAAACAATCCCAGCAACCCGTTTCACCCATTACTACGTTCTCTACAATACCGTTCCACCTCTTATCTGTGGAGATAAAACAAAGACAAGTTTGAGAGCAAACAGCCACAGAACAGAGCACAGTGTTAGCACAGGGGCTGAAGGGCAGGTTACTTTCAAATGACATTTTGCCAACCACACCCCCTGACCCTCACAAGTGAGTGAACACTGAACAATGAGCTGAATCTTGAAAGAAAAGGCAGTGTTTGCCGTGGAAGTGGATACAAATGAGTGACCTGCTTCCTAACAAAAAGGTAGTTATTCATACCTAATTGATCAAGATTATTATTATTAACTAAAAGGCAGGGTTGGTAACTATTTTCAATATAGACTTTTTTACATTGTTTGAAATGGTCTTTACACCTCAACAGCAATAAATAACTTATGGGCTCTGGAAAAGGAGCGAAAAAGATCCGTCATCAAAAGCTGCTGGAAAAAACACCCACCAATCACTGACTACCGGCCTACTTCATAAGAACGGAAGAAATGCCTCCTTGTCCTGCTGCGCGTACCCCATCCCTCCCGTGTACAAGTCAGAGCACAAAGTACGCCGCCGCCGGAGTTATTGCAAGTCCATTATGAATGGAGTAGTCACGTTTGTTTTAAAACTTTCTGTACAATAATATTAGGTGTTGGCATACAGGTGCATGAGACACAAAGTAGTTTTGATGAGTGAAATTGCGGCTCTGCTCTCAAGCAGCTATGCAAAGATGCTCATGCATGTCTGTAAGTGGGAGGGGGAGGGGTTAGACAGCCCAGAGAAGATGCTACTTTAAAATCTTGCTAGCTTGTCAACATTTCCAACCCTGCATTTAAAGTATGTTCCTTATGTGTGTGTGTGTGTGTGTGTGTGTGTGTGTGTGTGTGTGTGTGTGTGTTTATTCAGTGTGTTGGTTCTGTTAAGGTAACTTTGGTCTCGGCATGTCACAGGGTCTTTGCGGTGTTTTTGTATCTTGGCCTGTGTGTCTGTGAGTGTTTGCTGTGTGGACCACAGAGCTGAGTATCAGGGCTCAGTGGATTCATCAGTGGTTCTTGTCGTAGTCCTTCACCATGCGCTTGATGTGGAACAGTTTGTGTCTCAGGCTGCGACACTGTTTCTTCTTAGATTGGTAGTCTGATGTCTATGGAGCAGAGGGAGCAGTAGATGAGTCATTTAATAACCTAAATCAGTGCATTCATGCATTAGTTATTTAATACTACTATACAGTAAAAATGTTAGCTCTTCTGCTCTAAAAATAAAAGCTCTGTGATAGACTGTCACAAAAAAAAGGTTAGAGACATAGTTTTAAGTGCAAAAGAAAACAATAAAAACTAAATGGTTAATTTTGTCGCTTGTCGGAACTTAATTCTTCCTTAAATAACTGCAATATATTTTTAATAAAGTTTTTATGGAGTTTAGTTTATAAAATGTATCATCAGAGAGATCTCCACACCTGCTTCAGATCCTTCAACTGATTATATTCCACTGCTACAGCCTGGAGAAAATGAGGAAAAAACATTTGTTAAAACATTTGTGTCATTCATACACAAACTGAATGTTCAAAGAATCTTGTCTATCAACATTTAAAATTATTTTTTGTGCACTCAGGTTCTTGGTGAACAGGGATTTTATTCTTTGTGTGTTCGTCTCAGTCTTTGCAACATGTTAATATATATAATATTTTGTTGAAACTTGCATTTCCGTGCTGCCATAACAAACATTGCCAGGTAGGAGGAGAAAGAGAGACAGATACTGTATTCCAACAACATCCCAAGACAAAATTTCTTGCCTAATTGTGAACAGTCACACCTCAGATTGACATCTAAATATTGAGTTCCCTTTTGCATTCCTCATTTGTAAATTAGGCTTATACATGCATTTTTCCTGACTTTGGGGGGTGAGCACTGTGTATTTCTGACCTGGTATTTGGAAGAGGTTTCATCCAGTGTGTCCAGCTGCCGGCTGAGTTTGTTTAACTGGTCATTAATGTCGTCCATCTCAGCACACAGGCGCTTGTATTCCTTAAGGTCGGCATCAAACTCTTTCTTATAGTCATGACGCTGAGCATCAGATGTTATATCTGGGTACATACTGGAGGAGGAGGAGAAAGGGTAGGGAGAGGAGAGGGATCAGCATCAGAGATAAACTTGCATGAGTCACTAGAAAAACTTAAAGTGCCCATATTATGCCCATTTTCAGGTTCATACTTGTGTTTAGAGGTTGTACCAGAATAGGTTTATGTGGTTTAATTTTCAGAATACAACATCATTTTGTTGTACTGCACATTGCTGCAGCTCCTCTTTTCATCCTGTGTGTTGAGCTCTCTGTTTTAGCTACAGAGTGAGGCATTTCACTTCTGTCCCATCTTTGTTGGTAGTTGCACATGTGCAATAAGTACTGCTAGCTAGTCAGTTGTAGAGTATGAGGGCGTGCCATGCTAGCAGCTAATCAAGCATTATAATATGTGTTACAAGCCATCTTCTGTCCTCTGCGGCAGGGACACAATGAAGCGTTTTGTGCTCGTCCTTACAGCCAACAACAGAAAACTTTCCGTGGTGCTTTGACTTGGTGCCTCCTAAACCGGTGCTTCTGAATCGATAACAACATTGCGGATGTCCAAGAAGTTACTGCTGTACCTGGTGGGTGGAGACATAGACACTGTACGTATGCTCTGGTGGGAGGGGGTGGTGGGTGGGAATATTCTAATGTTTTGGCCAATGACGTAGACGGCCCTGCCAATTCTGACCAGCACACCTGGAGACTGAAGGCAGGATACATTCAGAAACTCGTATCTCACTCAAAACAGCATGAATGTTTTTTTTCCAAGTTTGTATGCATGAGGAAGCACCACAGACACAAAATAACACCCCAAATCCCAGAAAAGTTATTTTGTTTTTCATAATTTGGGCACTTTAAAAACATTTCCAATGTTCCAGCACAAGAATATCCAGTGTTGTAATGTAACGAAGTATGAATACTTTACTGTACACAAGTAGATCTTTCACGTATTTGTACTTTACTTCGTTATTCATATTTCTGGAAACCTTCACTTATACTCCGCAAAAGTTCTTAAATAAAATATACACTTTACTCCACTACATTTCTATTTGTGAGAATATTTTTGTGTATTGCAGTAAAAGATTCTTCCTCACAAAAAACTTAAAATTCTGTTTTTGTTGTTCTCTTTGCTGAGGTCAGCTCTCTCAAGAATTTGCAGTGTTTGGTCCTTTAACTTGGGAGCCACAATAAAGTTCATATTCAAAGTAATCTTTAACTTTTACTTCAGTAATTAAGTACATTTAATATCAGAATGTTAATTGAGTACAGTAAATATCAGATACTTAAAGACTTTATCTCAAGTAATACTTTAAAAGGTGACTTTCACTTTTATCAAAGTCATTTGCTGCTAAGATACTTGTACGCAACTACTGCTTTCAAGTACTTTATACAAGACTGATAACATCACACCTATAACCTCCACTGAGGTTATTAGGTTTAGAACTGAACTACAGGCATACTGTAAGTGCTGGTTTCAATAAAGGTGTGTTAGTCTGAATGTCTCAAACCACAGCCAATTACAACTGCTTTCTAACTAATAAAGACTTCCATGTTTTGTACCTTTGGCCCAATTCTCTCATTATTCCTGAGTACAGCCCATGTAAACTGGCATGCCTCAGAGGATTAACTACTCTCCTGGACAGAGTGAAGCATATACAGACTGAAGCCTTTTCCACACAGATGTTCTGGCCGCATTTTCTTGTAAATCATGTTCGCTCTATGTGAGCTTGATTTTCTGAGCTTACAGTTCATTTAAATCAAAGAATTAAGGTCTGGTCCTGAGGGAGCAACTGTAATCTATGTTCCGTGTTCTAAGGTAATGACATTCCATCTTTAATCCAGACAAAATATGAGTTGGACAGAAATACAATGGTAAATTCTTACTTCCCCCACTCTTCTCCATCGAGTTCATTGCCTGTTTCGCCTCCTGTGGTGTACTCTGTCTCATACTGAGACTCATCCAGCTCTGGGTTACGTCTTCGTCTCTTGCCCCTGTTGGCTGAGGGTTTGCGGCCCCCGCCGGTCCCCTCTGAAGGGCTCGAGCTGGTTCGTCCACCGTGGGAGAAGGCTTCTGATGGTCTGCTTGTGGTTCTCTCTGAGTACCTGTAGCACAGAAAAAAAAACATGAAAATTAATGGCTCTAACTCAAACCACAATAAAATCCACAATAATGACAAAGTGTTGTTCATGGGAACACCATTGGGACGATGATTTGTAAAACCATTACATTTCCCTTTCAGGGATTAATAAAGTGTACTTTCCTTTCTTCCAAAACTTGACAATATAAAACAAATTAAGCATGACCCAAATAAGTCCAGAAACATAAAGAAAGGTCTAATGTGAGACTGTGTCTAAAGAAAAAACTATTTACTCACATGGCCCAGACAGATCCCATATGGACAAAGGTAAACACTTTGAACCACTAATGATTATTTTTGCTAACACCCTACATTTTGACTCTGTGCCATGTTGAGGGCCCTCAGCGACCAGGGAGTAGGAGAGCAGGAACAGATCTTTAATAATGGTAAGGAGGAAACATGCTCAATTTTGTCCGTTCCTAGGAATTTGTAAAGGAATTCAAGTCCAGCGGTGCAGATATTTTAAGTTCTTATTAAAAACGATGCATAATGTCAACAACAGAGCACTCTGACATTCTTCTGCTTATGAAAATACCAGTTATATTTACTTTGTGAGAGAGGAAGTCATCAAAATTATAATATTCTGTGCTTTGAACCTAATCTAAATCCTGTTATGTAAAATGTGATTATTTTGTCTCAGCATGCGGGAACTTTAACTGTGCAGTCAACATTAATCAGGTCATTCAGAGCATAATTTTGACACAAGCTGGGCTTGTTTTTAGGAAACAAAAACAAGATGTTTGAGCAATAATTTCTAGCATTGAAGAAAAGCAAATACAGTTGTTCACAAACATGCTGCATTTCAATGAACATGAGAAAAAAGGAAAGAAAATCCAAGGGCTCAAAGGTCACTCACACTCACACACACACACACACACACACACATACACACAGACACACACACACACACACACACACACAGACACACACACACACACACACACAGAGCTCATTTTGTGTGTAGGGCAATATGTTCTCATGGGCTTTAAAAGAGCAGTGATTAAATATTGCTTGTGTGAGTCACATGTTTGGAGGTTTGCTTAGAATCTTGTCTTTACAGTGTAAAGTCAAGTGTTGCAGCTACTTTCTGAATAGATTACCTAAATCTGTCCGGTTGGAAAGACATTCACTGCTGTACATATAGCTTATGTACCTTAACACACAGTCAAATAATTAAAACATAATTCTGCATCTTTGTGTCAAATGGTTGTGTCAAACTTATCTGTTGTTATATACCAAATATAAATCAATTCGTTGAGATCTTATCTTGAACTCGGGGGTGTTTTGTACATTAATCCTATCAAATGTGATTTGTGGCAACTCGCTAACCTCGCTCATATATAACCATGCATGTTGGGCATAGTAGCTAGCAGTGCTACCATGGTCAGAGGTGCGTGTTTTGAAGTAAAAAACATTTACATTTTCAAAAGAGCGTTTGTGACCAGTAGGATGGAGGTGGAAGCCAGCAGTCCTCTACAGTTCCATATCACAGTGTATTTGCTTGACAACCCCCAACTTTTGAGCGATCCAATCAAGGGATTGGAGTTAAAATCCCTCGCATAACTAAACACATTTCTTTGTTTTGTTTAGCCAAACATGCCTCATCTGATTTGTGTGTATAATTCCAGATTCTCAGTTAATAAGTTGGGAGAATTTAGGTTCACCCACTCATTGTTGTCATAGTTGTCCTCATTATAGGTGCTGCTGTCCACCTTAGCTGGGGGGTAGGAGATGACACTGTTCGCTGAGGCGTTGAGCAGCCCGGCTCCCTTCTCTGACACCAGCAGGGTAGGGGCGTCTTGAACACTGCGGCTTTCCTCTACATTGTTCACCTACAACAGACAGGAAAAAACAAAAGGAACAGACTCAGCAAACAGAAACAAACAACTAAAGCACTCACAAAGACCAGGTCATGCTACAGGGTCATTTTCTTGAACATCCTGTTCATTCAGAGACCATTTATTTTTTCCTCTTTTCCCTTCTTAAGGAAAAAGAAAATGTATCTCTAAAACTGAGAAAGAAGTATGAAAAGTCAGGCATGTAATTGGACAGCACAGTCTAACTACTCAGTGAAGTGAGGGCTGTCTGTTTGGTTCACCGTCAAGAATACAAAAACAAAGGATGACTTACGGCTAATTGAACACTAACCACAAATACATGGATATATGGTCTCTTGTTTACAGTGTTTGCTCTAGTTTTCACATATTTTAAGTCTGTTTATTATAGCCTTATAACCTAAAAGGATAAGGCTATGGATATAATGTATTTACAGAAAATATCTGACAATAATTCCAGCTTTGCTTTCAATTATTTCTATTGTTGAATGTCTGCATGAACACTTGGAACGGATGTGCTCCTCCTTTCTTTCTTCAAACAAAAGATCTGACGTGTAAATAAGTGTTCCTTAATCTGTATTTTCAACTCCTTCCTGTGAGCTCAGACAGCCTGCATGAGGGAATTCCTCACAAAAATTAAAGCCTCAGGGGTGGTCACTGTTTTTCCCACTTCCACTGGGTCAGCAAATGTATCAATCATTAGATGCCTTTTAGACAAACTCTACACAAGCAGTTAAGTCTCAACACAACAAAAAGGAGACTTAAACTAAAACAATTCATTGTAGAATTTGTTTTAAATTAAGCAGGCACACAGTCTCGGCCTTTGTAAACAAAATAACACTAACAATGGTTTGGGTGATGTTATTTTTGACAGTGCATATTTCTGAAAAAAAACATTAAAACTATGTGCAGGATTATGTTCTTCTGAAATGCATCTATAGCACCTGCACAAGAAGGCATTCACATTTGCTGTACCTGTGTGTATATCAGCACCACTCCTGCTTAGAGGTGATTATTTACTACAACTATACTTTAGATATAACCCTAAAATAACATCTTACTGCTTACTTGATGGTAGATTACTGAACAAGCTCCTAAATTCCTCACAGTGCAGGAGCATCAGCCTTGCCCTGCCCCCAAAAAACAATAATCATTGTGGGTGGAGTGCCTGGGTGGGGGAGAGTTGCCCTTGCAACTTACAGCTGCAGGAGAATCCTATTTGAAGACTGCACTTCATGTAAGAATGTCAACAATGCCTTCTCAGTGTGCAGCACAGCAGCTGCTGGGCTGTGAGCCGCGTGTGTAAGCAAGGTAAGAATGTCTGAGTGCTGGACCCGGTGAAAAAAAGTATGAAGGCAGTGCTGGAGAGACACAGAGCGAGACAGCGAGATGAAGCCATGGATGTTGATGGGGGAAAAGGAGCCATGGGAAGCAGACAGGCAGGCAAAGTGCATGTGTGATAGAAGAAGAACAAGCAGTGGCAAAGAGAGTCAAAATTGAGAAATGTCTACTTGAATACCAAAAAAAAACACTCATACTTGCAGAATTGTGCTTCACCAAAGAAGGTGCACTTGTGCCTTGCAAAACTAACCAGAATGTTTTATAATGTTTTATGTTTATATATAATGTTTTTATTTGTTTATAATTATTTCTAAAATATTTTATTTCATTTATTTTTTAGATTTTTTATTTGCTTAATACTATATGAATAACCAACACACCACTGAATTCATTTTGAAGAGAATAAAAAAAATCCCAATTAAAATCTATTTTAAGTGAACTATAGGCCAAAATAATCATATTTAGATATTTTTCTACACTCTACACTCCAGAACTCCTCATCAGTCAGACCAGGGATACCACTTTGGGAGAATTGAATTACAAATCTTTGTTATTTATGGTTCAGAAACAATTTATTTCTTAATACAATTGTTCTAATTTGTTTGTTTTTCTGCACATTATTATGCTATTTATACTACCAATGTTGTACTTTAGCATAAAACCACATTCCCTCTGTATTTGGATGTTTAATCTGCTTCTATGAAACCAACCCAGGATGCTTTCACTCTACATTTGTGCAGCACTTCAGTGTTTCCAACACACAGACATCCCTGCAGAAATCGACTCTGATGACCTCATGCAGCAGACACAATGCAGCCCCCCCATAGGCAAACTGAATGAGGCCAGTGTATGAGGTCATCAGAGCATGCTCAGCAACAGAGATAGGTCCAATCTCAAACCAACCACAGCCTTAGACTATCCCTGACCTTGTGTTTAAAGGGGCCAAACAAGCCTGATGACTCACTTAGTGGCACAGATACCGTATGCAGGTAGCGCAGCAATGAAGGAGAATAGAACTAGCAGTTTGGAACATTTGACATTTGACGAAACTAAGGACAGAACGTCAATTCTACCACATTAACAGTCTGTTAATTGAGACAGAAAGCAAAAGTCAAATGTGTTCCACCACCTACATACATGTGTTAATATTTGAGACTGAGTAACTTAAATAAATAGGGATCTGATTGCAATAGCAGTCATCATATCTAATAAATATTGTCTCTTTCCCCCAACCTTTATAATCCAAAACACGTCTCTTACTACTTACATCAGTATTTGCATAAACATGTTATAATTGTAAAATTTCTAAATGCAGTAGCAGTGTTCATGCCATTACCGTCCCTACAATAAGTCTGATGACATCAGTGAGCATGGCTCCATTATCAGACACTAGTGCTAGTCATATGATTCACGCTAGGCTTGTGGAATCTACTCTGCTCTGCCTTTATACCTCTGTGTGCATGATGTCATGTTCTAGGCAATGACAACCACTCTTAAAAAAACAGCTCTGTACAATCTAATATGACAATGTGTCTGTTTGTGTTCTTTCAGTATTTTATGTCAGTGTTAAGGTCAGCTAGCAATATTTTGTTTTGTTTAATCCTTGTTTTTTGCATACTAAGGGATACTTAGTTTTTCAATTTCTTTCACTTGCAATTGGCATGCGTTTACTGTATACCATGTGTCTGCATGTATTGATTTGTGTTTGTGACACTCTCTTGCACAATGTACGAACAAACACTGGATGTGGACACTATGTGTTGGGAAGGATGCTGATTGCAGTGTGAAGAACCAGAAAGAAAATATTCTACAGACCCAGTTTTAAGACACAAAACAATAAAATAAAATTGCTTACAAACCAAGTTGAAAGAATTTCAAACTACCCTATAAGTTATGTTTGTGACTATACATTACATTTTCAAACCTTAGCTTTTAATGTCAACTCATTCTTAATCACTGTATTAAACAAGGCATCATTTGAAAAGTGGCAGGTCAAATCAATCATCCACCCATATCTCAGATAACCCTTCATGTGACTAAAGCGAAGTTTACATTTAACAGTGCAGGCAGGCAGGTAGTTTCTAGTCTGCTTTCAGTCTAGAAACTGCTTGCCTGCTACCTATCTTCTTAGGTGGTTAATGATTACTTAGAGCGAAACCAGGTAGTAGGCCGTGAGCTAAAAATCAGTGACTGCCGTCAGCCCTAACCAGGAACAATGTGACTAAGTCAGAGGAAACACTGTTTATGCTAGTGTGACCGTTTCCCTGCAGGATCCAATAAACTCATAAAGATCTGTAAATGATGCTCCTTTTGGACTTTCAACCCATAAAGAGAAACAATAAAAGCATGAGGAGAATAACATATCCTAATACTGTGTCAAAAATAGCATAACAAGTTACAATCCTGGTGTGGAGAGTGGCAGCTGGACTACTTACTGCCTCCACTTCACCACAATTTAACCTAACCTATCTCTATACCTGATGACTACCTAAGCAGGATGACTTCCTCTTTGATGACCTACTTTCTTTACCTACTTTGCATTGTAAAAAAAGGTTGGAAACTAATTTCCCACATAACAAATTTGGTGACAGATGGAGAAAACACCATAGTTGATCATTTCATCATCTAATCAAATCGCCTATGAACATGTTATTCCATCAACTATTCTAAGGCTAGATTTAAGCTCTTTAAGCTGTGCATGCACAAACTCAGGGTCAGTTTGGGTCCAAAAAGTGTTTTTTCTTTGTAAATCCCACGTAAAGCCAGTTTATATCATGATTACCATCCTGTTGTCTCTTACCCATTCCTCTACGTCCCTGCCCTCTGAGGCCTTCCCGCCAACGAGAGGCTCTTCCCAATAGATGTTTGGTTTCCCGTATCGCCAGATCTTCCCTCTTGTTTTGTGTGCGAAGAAAGCCGCAACACCGAAGGCGATGACAACCACGAATCCACACACCATGGCAACCCCCTAGAAAAGAAAGAAAATGACAATAAAATCTGGAAAGTTCTCAAGGACATAAAGTGTAAAATGAAGCTGTTTTTATGGTACAAAAAGAACACAAATACAGATGTGACATCATTGGAGAAATACGTATCACAATTTGTGTCTTCATGTACCCAAAAATGTGACAAAGACTTTATGATAACAGATAACAAAACAGTACAGGATTGATATCACGGGAGACCTTAATATGCTTTTTGAGTCCAGATTTATGATACACTTCCCCAAATTTTTTAGATCAATGTTTCATAAAAACAGAAACCCAAAGAATTTCAACTACATTAATTTTAGTGCTTAAGCACAAATCATCAACAATTCATCTAATCATCATCATCATCATCTAATAAAAACAGCCGTAAAATTACCTATTTACAGCTGAATATATCTGGGTTTTGGGCTGTTGTTAATGAATTGTTTATTTTTTAACAGAGAAATTGATGAAATTGTTACTTTGTTAATTGCAGCCTTAATTAATTATTTTGTAGTCTTTTACATGTTGTAATGAAGTTTAAAAAAATGTTGTTGCGTTCACTGCTCAGCCAACCTAAAATACCTTCGACATAAAGTATTACTGTTAGAATAGTCTAATCAATTTAAAATTATGTCATAAATAGTCAAATGAGGCCATTAACAGACTATTCAATCCACTACTTGATCCTGAAGAGAGTCACACCAAACACTGCCACAGCTCTTGATATCTACACACCTCCTGTGGGTCCACAAAGCAGTAATGGTAGAGATACTGGTTGTACATGGGGAAGCCTCCCACTCCTCCCATCTGAGAGTAGCTGGTCTGGTAGAGGTTCTGGCACATCATAAGCATTGGATTGTACATCATACTGGAGGTACCCTGGGACATGGGGTTCACCCCGACAATGTAGACAATGTTTATGATGCCCTGGAAAATACAATGACGTAATCATTATTATTTACATTAATACATTATTATTTACAACATAAGGTGGCCATAAAATCTGTGTGAGTCTTACCTGCAGGATTGCCATGATGATGCTGGCTATCATGAGGGCCAGAAAAAACTTTCTACCACGGACAGTGTTGGATTTAGAGAAACTTGTGATGAAGAAGGCCAGTGCCCCGATAAAGTTAATGGCTGCCATGGCAATCATGGTGGTTTTGGCTGAGTAAGGTGAGAGGTAGGAGCCATAGCCATTTCCATAGCCTCCTCCGTAGCCTCCTCCATAACCTCCATAACCACCGTATCCCGAGCCATAGCTGCCACCGCCAAATCCACTGCCGTAGCCCATTCCCATTCCCATTCCCATTCCATATTGCATGTCCCACATGAGAGTGGAGGCCACGCAAGCAAATATCGCCACACACAACACAATCACTGTAGCCATCATGGCCTTGATGATCCCTGGAGGTGACAGCCATTTGTAGAAGTGTTGAGGTTTGTCCTCAATGTAATAAGACCCCGGCGGAGGTGGGTATGCGTTGTAACCGCTCTGAGGGGCATTGAAGCTGCCTGGAGGACCGAAGCCGTTGTTGGATGGCGAGCGGAAAGGAGGAGTGTAAACAGGTGGACTCTCGTAGTGCTGCTTGTCAAACATCGCTCAAAGATATCCCGTACTGTGAACAAAATTAGAGAAAAAAAACTGTTTGTGGATAGACAAGAGAGAGCAAGTGTACTGCACAAAGCTAGGAAGAGTTGTCTGACTCTGTTTTTCAACAGCACTTATATGAGTAATACGACATGGAGATAAGGGAAAAAGTTAGGCGTGACTGTCTTTCGTAATGAAAGTTAGGAACAGAACAGTGTAAATGTTTTACCATTTCCAGAGGGTGTGATTAGTCAGGATTATTTTTTGCAATTTGTTCTTTCAGGTTGAGTAAATTAGTTTTACAGAAAGCAGAGCATAATTTTTTATCACTTTTCATTTCATAAACTAGATCAGACCTGCTTTCCTAACAGAAAATAGAATTATTAGAGGAATGACCTTTAGCTTTGAGGTCTCTGAGCCAGCAAAGTCACAATCAGAGCGGGGATGTCGGTACCAGGGCGGGGAGCGCAGCCAAACAACAATACTTTCCTTTTTGCCTCTTCACAGGCTGTAGGAGTCTCTCTCCATCCGCCACAATGTCCAGCCAGACTTTAAACATTTCACATCACGCCTGCTACATTTTTGTTTTCTTTCTGGTTACAAATCTTACAGAGACATATCCAAGGCCAAAGCGTATACAACTTAACAATGCCCATTCTTCTACATGGAGCTCTACAGGGAGGGGGCTGCCTACATGAGAGGGAAACGCAGAGCAAAGTCACTGTAGAGGACAAAAAAGAATTAGAATATTAATGCCTCTTTTACTTATTTTCCAACACAATGCTCAGTGCTCGTAACAGACTATAAAGTATCATCTGTTAATACACCACATAGGAGACATTATTAATATTTCAAGGTGTTGTGTTATTGATTCATCATTATTTTTTCATTAACTGTTTAATTGTTTTGTCTGTAAAATGTCATAAAGTAGTGGAAAATGTCCAGCACATGATCCCAAAGCCCAAGGCCAAGTCTTAAAATGACTTGTTTTGTCAGATCAACAGTCCGAAACACAAAGATATGGAGTTTTCAAGAAATAAACAAAACATGGATGTGTTCTTTTTTGTCATGTATGATTGTAAACTGAATATATCTTAACGTTACGAGTGTTACGTCACAAACCATGCGATATAAACATCAGTTTGTATATTAATCACTTAGCTCTGGGAAATTGGGAGAGCCATTTTATTTTACTATTTACTTACATTTTAGAGACAAAACGATTCGTGGAATTATTCGTTGATGAAAATAATCATTTTTCCGCAGCCCTTATTCATTTTCTCAGCTCTATTTAGCCTAATTTATTATCAAGGGATATTTGCAATGTGCTCGGCCTTTCTAAGCTCCGTCTTCCAGTGGCATTTCGTCACTATTTTCAACAACAAGAACAAAAATGTCTTCCATCTACATCATGCTACTGTTCAGTCACCTTAGTGGGATTGTGAGGGAGCTAACAGCTATTCAGAAACATAGACATACAGACAGACGGATGGACAGAGATACAGTCCCTGGCACTGCCCACAGTCTCCAGTCCCCAGTAATAACTCGCCTCTCTTTATGGGACTCTGGCACACACACGGCAGAAGAGGTCTCTCCTCAGAGCCTCCATCCCAGACACCTTCCCATTATTCCCTCCTTCATTCCTCCATCCCCCTTACAAGCCCCCAGCTCTCCTGTCTCTCTCCCTCCCTCCATAACTTCTTGCCTTTGTTTTGTGAGCAGGAGGGGCAAAAGTCAAGGCTGCTCGTCACGGGAACAGTGTTGCCATGGAATTGGGGTAAAAAAATGTAACAAAAAGTGGCGCACTGTCCAGGAAGGATCACACAAGGGCTCCTCTGTGCTGCTCCTGAGTGGAGTGAGGCAGGAGAAAGAGGGGAGGACAGGTGGATGTGTGTACAGAGGTCTCAGGTGTCCTCTATTGTTGATCAACAGGCTGTCTTCTAAGCCAGTGGGTCTTAGTTTAATTTCTACTGCCAGAGTTTGATTCATGGCTTGATTATATAAAATATTTTTGGGACACACTTCCTGTCACTTAAATGGGCATGACCTGGTTTGAAAGTGTAGTAAATATTGGGAGGATTTAAAGGATACATTTGCATAACTTATTCATATTTTCCTTTGCCAACATTACATATTTACACAGCTAAAAGCAACATTTTTAGTACAATGAAAATCAATTTTGTTAGGGTGTTTGCAAACGTTAGTCGACGTTAGTCGACGTTAGCTTATCTGTTTCCAGATCTCGCGAGAGATTGTTCCTGAGACAGAAAGGTCTAGAACAAAGTTAGAACTGTCCTGATTTGTCCATCTAAAACATGCCATGTGAGTGTCATAATGTTCGGGAGATATGTGGCTTGTGAAAAGAAATGTGTTCAATGTTATCTTTGGTGACTACGGGGAAAAGAATTGGTCATAATCTGTGTTCACCTCCACTTCTCCCATTGGAATCTATAAACCCAGGTCCTGGCGCTAGTCTCCTAAAGAGACTTGGCATTGGTGAAACTAACATGACACAGATACAGGAAATTACTCTGAATTGGGGCATCTCGGTTCTAAACAAACCATCTTTGATAATATCGATAACTAGCAGGAAATAATCTGAGGCTAATGTCCTTTCCGAGCAATGGAATTACACTGAGGACCAAACAACTGTAAATTCTACCTCCCAAGGGCTAACAACAACATTAATTCCCTTTTCTCTGTTATACCAGTAGGAAAGGTAGGCCTTGAACTTTTTCAGCCCAAACTGTCCTTGTGTCAGGTACAGAGAGAAATCAAGGGCTTTAAAATCTTGAAATCTGAATCTTAAACTCTTTGAGCTGAAATTGTTGTACTTTCCTTAATGTAATGAAGTAGGAATGTTCTACAGGGAGAGTTTGAATGTAGTGTGATTCTTTAGGAGGCAGAAATCACAAGTACAGGTTTGTGGACTTAACTAGAGCTGCAATGATTCATGGTTTAAAACATTCTTAGCTTCATTTTTTTAGCTTCTTAAATGTAAGAATTTGCTGCTTGTTCGTTTTTTTAACATAGTTGTAAACGGAATATCTATGGGTTTCAACCTTTAGTCTGCCAAACAAAACATGTGGTGACATTAACTTTGGCTGTTGGGCCTTTTCCACTACATTGTATTGAAAAAAAAAATGAATCAATTATTAAAACAATAATTGGCAGATCAATCAATAATGCAGCTGTAGATTCAATACCTGGATGAGAAAGATGTGATTGTGTCTTGCACACTGATTGTTAAGCCCCTCAAAACCACAATATCTTATTTGGGACATCTGCTTTACATTAAGGGAACGTCTAAGTTATTTATCAGCCTATTTCCTGATAACAAAGCACTTGCTGTAGCAGCAGCAACGTGGCAGCTATAGTAGGAGAACCGGGTTATGATTAATGAGGATATTTAATAAACAATATCAATACTAACCAATATCAGCAGTAGTAGTAGCAGTAGGGGTCGTAGTAGCATTAGTAATACAATGTTGTTTGTCTAAAACTGGCACACAAATCTCATTTTCATGCTGGGCAGAAGGCACAGTGCTTGGACCAAAGTCACAGGTCAGGTCAGACACCCACCAGCAGCAGCTTGAGCTCCTCTACAACACAGAGACTTTATCATCTGCTGCTGATAATGGAATTCTAGTCATACAGTCACATGTCTCACATCTGTCAAAAACAATTAGGCCCCTGCCCAATGTAGGCTGGGACCCACTGGGAAACTCACAGCAGTCAGCCAGGGCTTCCTGCCCAAAAACACCCCACTGAAACGTCTTGAGGGCCATAAACAATACCCAGTAAAACTTGTGGAAAAACATGTTGTGCAGATGTTTTAGGTACACCTGTCCTAAACTAATGTATATTAAAACCAAAAACATTTTAGAGAGATGTCGATCAACTTGTTATTTTGGAAACTGTGGTGTTGTTGAAGTGTATTATGTTATATTGAAGGGGTTTTAATATTGTCTACCCCAGTTATACCAGTAAAGGTAGCGTAAATGTTGAATCAACACAAACTAAATATTTGCTCCTCAGTATTTAAGGTTTTTTTCTTCAATATTGTATGCACATTATTTAACGTTGTTATATACTCAATGGTACTTGTTATATGTTGGATGCTGTTTGTGTTGCTTTTTAGCAACACAAGACATGGTCAGCTAAAGACACTTTTCCACTCAGGGAGACAATAAAGTTGTATTTTACCCTTCATGAAGGTAGGATTTATTGCAGGGCTGCTGTATTGTTACCGCTGTACAGTTGGTGATGGCACCGTGGATATGACATATGCCTTTGGTGTGGGAGATCTTGGTTCAATTCCCAATGTGATACATCAACCAATGTGTCCCTGAGCAGGTTGCTAAGTTGCTTTGGATAAACGTATCAGCTAATGACATGTATTGGACTGCAGTTATAGCTGAGTGTAGGCCACCTATACATCTATAAACTGGTATCTGAGTGCAATTATTAAAGGTCCCATGGTATGAAATGACGATAGGTGTAAACCGAGCCCTGGGTATTCTGCTCTGCCTTTGAGAAAATGAAAGCTCAGACGGGCCGATCTGGAATCGTGCCCCTTATGAGGTCATAAGGTGCAAGGTTACCTCCCCTTTCTCTGCTCTGCCCGTCCAGAGAATTTGGCCTACCCATGAGAGAGAGACATCAAGGCTTTCAAACGAGCAAAGTGGCAGTTGGTCAAGACCACACCCCCAGCTTCCACCTTGCCCCCCCCTCCCCCTCTCCTCCTCAAAAGCTACTGACTCAAAAATGGCACATACTTAGGAAAGCTCATTGTGGGACTGTCTCTAGTGCCTGTAATTCTTCACCAAGGCTGAATTTTGGGAAAGAGACTTCAGATATGGTATTAGGGTACCACTAAGGTCTAATAAAAGCATCCAAAAGCACCATGTCATGGGACCTTTAAGTAATTTACTTGTTTAAATAACAAACAAAAAAACTCTTAAACTGCATTGATATCCTTTTAATGCTGTATGATTAATAGTATATGGGGGACACATAATCAGCACATCTGTGGTAAAAACAAGATTTAAAGTGGTGCTTTGTCTTTTACAGATCTGTTGATTCAATCAACTAGTGTTTACAATAAATTTAAAATATAGAAGACATTAATCATAATCAGAAAACATACAAATTAACAGATTTCAGATTGTGAACCTGCTGTGATTTGTTTTTAGTTGTGGCTAATGTAATTATGGGAATGTAGTACAATTTAAGGTACTTGTACTATGAATTCATAATTCCATTTTATGCTACTTATATTTCTTCTCCACAATATTTTGGAAGCCTATATTGTACTTATTACTCAACTAACTTTATCTAGCAATTCTTCAGATAGTATAAATAAAAAACATAATTCAACTAAAACATTATTATGCATAATTATAAATTAAGTTGCTAAAAACTAGTTGCAGGTAGCTTAGCCTACTAGGTATTAGGTACAACTTTACCAGCTGTAATATTAGTGACGTTCAATGCATCACCGATTACACCCATAGGCCTGTTATTCTGTAACGGAACATTCTGCATATGATTACCTTTGGCACATTGAGTAGACTATGCCAACACTGCTTTTACACCGTGGTGTGCTTATTGTGGTATATTTTAAACGGTAGCAACTTTGAACAACTTGATAAAAACACATCAAAGCAAGTTTAGTCTCATAGAATACGTCTACATACTGCAATCAAAATCACCTTTTTAACTTCATGGTGGCTTACCTGTGGAACGCTAAAGGGGAATAGGAACTTCCAGCCAATCCCTGTTTCCTGTCAAAACTCCCCTTCTGAAAGTAAGGAGCTAAATAATGTGTCCGTCAGAAAACCAACCTGTCTCCGAAATTAATTATTATTAAAGTGAACCTCTTCATTTGAGGCTATCTTTAAAAGTTGCGACTCCGCTTTAAGCTGCTGTCCCACACGAAGACTGAGACAACGGTTTCCTTCGACAAACAGCCTCTGAACAAGTGCTTTGTCCCGCCTGTCCGCGGTGATGAAGTCTACCGCACAGCACCGCTACTCTACCGAATTTCAACCGCCAGAGGTCGGGCTTTCTGCGGCTGACAGTGACCATGCGGGACAGAGACAGCAGAAGGACCCTTTTTAATTTAATCGACCCTAAAATTACAGTTATAACATTATTAATAATGCGTATAGTAACATTATCATCGTCATCATATTCTTCCGCCAAACAATATAGTTCTTGAATAGCAGTTTAGTCATTTCTAACTAAAATCAGTGGTGGAATGTAGTTCACTAAGTAGCCCACTGTACAAATCTGAGGTAGCCTACTTATACTTCTACTCCGCTACAATATTTCAAAACTTTTAGTTACTTGTTACTTTACTGATCGATATTTTTGCATACCAACGTATGAAGAGTTTATAAATTACGATGTTTAATTATAAATTAAAGTAGGCCTACCCAAACGTTTATAAAAGTAGGCTACAGCTGAAACTATTAGTTGATTGACAGATAAATGAACTGGGATCCAGGCCGTTTTGCACAAGCATTGTGAAGGTGTTGCTTTGGATAGCCTAATTGGGATGGGCATTTAATTTTTACAAACCAAACAATAAATGTATTAATAGAGCAGAGCAAAATAAGCAGCAGGTTAATCCATAATGCAAATAATCATAAGTTGCAGTCCTGCACAAAATAGTTATAAATTAGCTCTACCTCAACCAACTACAGTGAAAAAAAATCAGTCAAATACTGCTTTTACATTAAGGCATGAGTAATAATAATCCATTGATATCAAAAACAACAGTACAACAGTCCTAGAGGCAATTTCTTTGCATTGACTACTTATACTTTTACTTAAATAACATTTTCAATGCAGGACTTTTACTTGTACGGAAGTTTTTACATTATCAGAAGAAAAGGGTTTTTATGTGGGTTTCTCTTTACAAAGGTAATCTTTGGAAAGCTGTAAAGTCAGAGTCGATGAGAAACCTGTTTGTTGTTGTCAAAACTTCGTCACATTGGGGTGTATGGTCATTGAAATCAAACTGGTGCAGAAGTTTTGATTAATCTCACATAGAGAAAAACTGACCGATATGATTCAAGTTCACCTAGTTCAATCCTTGGATCAGCGCCACAATTTTGGCTTTAATCACAATAGAAAGTCAAGGCTGAAATTGCATCGCTTTTGCAATATATTTATTTGTTTTCACTTTTACAACAAATAGAAAATTGATATACTATGAAATCCACAAGAGAAAAAACAAAAAACTGTTATAAAAAATAAATGAATAAATAAAAACTAAACAGAAACAAAAGACCAAAAACACAACTCAGATTCATACACACGACACCAGCGATTACTTTAATAATATGTAGTAAAGTCCATCAAGGAAATCCCTTCTGCATGAAGGCAGATACATCAGGCTTTGGTTCAGGGTTAAGGCAAAGGAGTCCTTGGTCTTAAAAATGTTGAAGACCCCTGTCCTATAGGAAAGCAAAGTAGTTACAGATTCATACACTAGGTGGTAGCATGGCATGTGTAGTGCAGATTTTGAATCCTAACCTCTCCCTATCCTGATTGGACAGATTAGAAGAGTGAACAGGCAAAGTGCTGTAGCCAAGCCCACGGCCCCGGTTACTATCGCCATGACGTCACGATAAAACCAAACACAGTCTGGGAACCAGTCATCTGTGCTGTTAGAGAGACAGGAAAAGAACATAAGAGTAAGAGTAGCCTTTGTTAAACTGTGGGGAAAAGCAGCAAAGTTGTGGTTCTTGAGAAGTGAAAGGTCAACATAAATCCTTTCACATCTTGAAGTAAAAACAAAATCCTCAGTTTGAAAATTCAGTTTGGAAAAAACATAAGGATAAGGCAGGTGTTATTTTATATCGTACTGGCAGCAAATTGCATGAATATACTCAAACCAATCATGACTCAATACCACACTTCTATTTAAGTGGTTCTATTGAAGACGTAAATATTAAAAAAAAAGTAAGATACATATTGTCAATTTTTTCCTCAGTCTAATAACTCTGTAACAGCTGGGCACTGTGTTTGTTTTTAGACAAATTACTCAAGCAGAAATACAGTGCACTTACAGTGCACCATTTTTAACAGTGGATCAATACAACTTTAGTGCTCTGGTGGGTGTTTCAGGCAGCTGGGCGCTGTACATGGAAGTGAAAATAAACTACAGTGCCCATGTTCATCGTAATGTAGGGAAAATGTTACCCAGTACTCAACTCATCTGGCCAGAGAGAAAAGTGAAATCAGACAGTGTTTTGTGGTTGTACAGTGGGTAATGCCAATGTCTTTTCTGATAGCTTTCTCCAAACTTTCATTTTAATGGAGTGCCAGTGAAAGGACTGCTTCAGCAGCAGGGTGTCAGTCACATAGAGAGACTCACCTGCATGGTCGCATGCTCTGGATGAGGACAACCCCTGCACCATTAGCAAACTTGTCTGTGAGGCTCATCAATCCATAAACAAAGGCTCCACTTTGCTGCCAAAAAAGACAGAGATTAAAGATAAGTATAGTCACTGAAGCAAAGCACAAAGGAATGAAATCCATCTAAAAGCCCACACAGTTCTTCACAGCATTCGTCTTTGTGAATAAGATCCACAATAGACTCTGTGAGCATTTATCGGGCATTTTCATTCATTTCTTTTCAGACAGTGTGAGATGTGACAGCAGTAAATGTAAGATGCTGTGATAACACTCCCATTTATTGACAGCTTTGTCTTGAACAATAACCACAAAGTGAAACTGACATACTTTCTTTGAACCTGGTAAGGAACATTGTACCATAAACGGCACACTTCATCGCTGTTACCTCCACTCATAAACTTTGTTATAAACGGTCAAAAGCTTAGCATCTTATGATTCAAATAAGACAAAGCATAAGATGACTAATAGCAGTTATACAACTGTACTAAAGTAGCCATGACACTGACAAAGAAGGCGCAGCTAGCGTTGAGGGTTGTGTTTGCATTCATACCTTTTCATTCTACCTTTATCCACATCAGTGATATTGTCCCAAAAACGGTTTTTTTCCTAACTCACCAAAAATCCAAGGAAATGTAATATCCAAGCTATTTTGATCTAAAACTAGCTGTTTGCCCCACAATCTTGAAGTTATGAGACCAAAATACAAAAAAAAGACAAACACTATTTTTCTGGGCTTTCCACATGGCGTTCGATCGACAGTTGCTTGAACCCGTTACAAAGCCGTGTCACGAGACCCTCATTGGGCATTGGAATTCTCATCCTGTGCTGTGTTTTCTCTTTGTTTTATCATAAACAGTCATATCATAATTACTTATTTCTATGTATTTATGTAAATAGTTATTTCAAGTTTGTGCATGACTGATTTGTGTTTGTTTGTGTATTTAAGAAGTTCTGTATTTTGCACAATTTGGTCTTTTGCTTTGCACTTTCCAAATGGAAAAACGCAAAGACACACCTGTAGAAAGGAATTCATATAAAAATGTATTTTTGGGCCCTGTGACTTCAAATTTATTCTGTAGTAAGCGGAGACATGTGGCTCTGGCTCACCAAGATGTGTTTACAGCCGTGTACTTTTGTCAAAGTATATGGGAGCTGTACCACTTTTAATTTGGGCATGCCGTTTAGACCAAAAAGCATGGAATTTCAGCCGTTTTATAACGGTGATGTGATTTGAGGTATTTAATCCCTGAAGTATTTTAGCTTTTTCATAGACAATTTTTGGCACACTAGTAAACTAGTGTGTAATGTGGTAACTGTTGCCCAAATTTCACTAATTTAAAAGACAGGACTGCCATTATTCTATATTTTGTCAAAATTATTTAAATATTATTGTCAACAAATCCCATTAAAAAAACAACCCCAGCCAAGTCTGTTGCTCAGTACTTTTCAAGTTCCCTTCAATGGCTCTCAGTCACACACCCATTCATTCCTACTGAAAATGTAAAGTGATGTTTAAAAATATCAATAGTTTAAAAGCTTATTTATTTCCTATATCAGCTTGGCACTGTAATTTTAGGCAAATGTTCATCAAGCAGAAGTCAATTGTGCATGTGTTGGGGACTATTTTCAGCTGCGGATAAAATACACATTTCATGCTCCCATGTGGGTATTTAAAAGCAGCAGGATGGAGTGTGTGGGATTCACTCAAAATAATCTGCATGGCCCATGTTCATCGTAATGAAGGAACATGTCACTCAGGGCAACAGTGTGAATAGGATAACACAAATTTGTCATTGGTATTGGCTTTTAATTGAGATTTGTTGACAACAAAAAATGTATAGAATATGACCAGACTTATCCTCTTTAGTTAGGCTACTTCATGCAACATCTCTCCTACAAGCTATAAACTGCTGTAGGTTAGTTTCCCTCCACCCACCGTCTGCTCCCCGATGAGTTTGGCCGTCATAGACAGAGACATGACCAGGATTGGAGCTGAACCGGCTCCCAGCAGCGCGGCTGCTCCATAGATCATCTCAACTCCCATGCTCTGGTCCACAAACTCACAGGTGGCGCAGACCAGCACCAACAACAGTCCAACCAATTAGGTGATCTGACAACGTATAATTACATTTCATTATAACTTTTCTTTCTAATCACCGTGTATTAATCATGCAACAGATATGAGTTTAAATGGTAACTACCATTTTTTTCAACCCTCTTTTTCCATGTATTTATGTCTAAGTAACTAATGGGAACAACAATCTTTGAAACTGGTCCAGTATTAAACAAGATTGCTGCAGTCGGCAGCGGCAAAACAAGCTACAATAGGGCAAGTTAATAGGGCAATTATGGAGCTTTTATTTATCTTCAGAAACCTTGCCACTAACAGGCTCAGCTAATTTTTGAAGTGTCTGACAACATTTTAGAAAGGATTTCTAAGAAGGTCGACTTTTCTGTTAAAGAGGACGATCCTTTTTTAAAAATTTAAATAAAAACAGCAAAATGGTGTTTGCTAAACGCACCCGGCTCCATATTAAACAGTAAGCATCATAAAATACATGAAAATAAGTTTTGGGTCATCTTTCCACTTTTCCAACCAGTACCACTCTATTTTTGGTTGAAATAAACACATAAATGAACATAAACATAAACATAAACATATTTTGAAATAAACACATACATGTGAAAATACTTTGTCTCTATACAAAAGTATTGCTTTTTTTAAATGAAGTCTGGTGGGTTTATTACTAGCGACCTCAGAGCTGTTTCTGTTTCTATCTGTGAAGGGATCCTTTCCATGTTGTCAGACACTTAGAATATTAATCTGAGCCTTTCAGTGGTAAAACGAGCAAAGGTAAACACAAGCTGACAATCGCCCTATTAACTTATGTTGTTGCTTTCGCCGCTGCCGACAGCAGCGATCTTGCTTGATACTGGACCGATTTAAAAGATTGTTGTGACAAATATTAAACATAAATGTTTCGGATGAAACTAAATATTTAACTAATATGCAAATTCACAATGCAGTTGACTGGAAGTAGCCTACCAAAGTAAAAGCTTGAGGAGGTCACTGTGTTTTTTAGCGTCAAATAACCAATAAAAACCATCTCATCTGGGGAAATGGACTATAATAATAAACATGTTTGGAGAAACAGTATTTGAAGAGTTCTTTGAGTTACTTAGTGTCACTTTTATGAAGGGTCCAGGACTTATGACCTGTAGCCACTATAGCCGCTATAGCCAGCCACCAACGAATGGGCGTTATCCAAGAACATCGGCAGATCCGTACTAGCGGCTGTACAAAATGTTTCCACAGCATCAGCAGGCGGGGACAGGCTAAAGTTTGCCTTTATGCAAGCGAACATGACGGATCAGTCAAAGTGAGCCCTCCTCGTGGCTGGCTATAGTAGCTACAGGTCATAAATCCTGCATCCTTCACAAAAGTGACACTAAAACTCAAAGTACTCTTCAAATGCAGTTTCTCCAAATGTGTTTATTATTGTAGGTAGTTATTATCCATAAAATTCATGTCCAAGAGTCCATTTCTCCGGATGAGATGTTTTTTATTCGTTATTTGACACTATAAACACACACTGACCTCCTCAAGCTTTAATTTTGGTACTTTGGCGTTTTGAATCTGCATTTTAGTTAAATATTTAGTTTCAACCAAAACATTTAGAATCAACATTTAGCTTTAGATTTAACCTTAAAATTTAGATTTAGATTCAACATTTAGATTTAAAATTTACATTTAACATTTTGATATATAGAATTAGATGTAACATTTAGATTTAACATTGATTATTTGGATTGAGCTTTTTAAAATATCTCTAATTGTGACCCTCAAAAATTCATAGCATTTTTTTAGCATAGTTTGAAGCTAAATGTGACAAAACGTTGCTGTTATTTTCAGCGTGAGCCGCTTTACAAACAGCACCCCATACTGCATGAATACAAACTTTACGGGGCCTTGTTGGCTTCCTCAATGATTGAGAGGGAATTATGAATGAAATTATATGACTGCTCAACAACTGTGAAATTCAGCATCTGAGATTTCTTGTGAAGGAGAAACTATGAAATGGTAAACATTGTGTCAAACAAATCATAATACATCAATGTTAGGACCCATAGGGTCAGTTGCTAATTTATGAACCAACAGCAAAAAAGATGCACTTTATGTCTCTTTGTGTCTGTAGATACTAATTTTACTGTTAAAGTCAGTGGAATAGTATTAGATTCATCTGTATTTTCCCTATAAAGTTGTATCATAATCTGGTGATTATTGGAAAGCAAACAACATTAAAGGAATAGTAGACATTTTGGAAATAGTCTGAACATTGAAATGAAAAATAAATTGTATCCATCGTGGCCTTCCTATCCATTATAGTTCTACGAGTCTAACTCATGGGGTCTAACTATATTTGCTTTTTGTCCGAGAGAAATCATTAAAGATACCACTCGTCACTTCATCCGGTTGGCTTAGCTAGTTCAGCATGAAGACTGGAGCGGAAAAAGCTCACCTGCGTCTGTCCAGAGGCAACATAATCTAACTCTAAACTCTTATTTGTTCAATTCAAACAAAAACCGAAGTGAAACTAATACAATTCGCTATTTTATGGGATTGTAAGAGATGTTAGCTAACGGGACGCTAGTTGCCTGATACGTAGAGTAAACTGCATTTCAAAAAATGTCAAACTTGAACTTTTCCTTTCAAGCTAAATTTCAACCAGAGCAAATGTGTATCCATGTCAGCAAGAATGAGCTTTCCCTTCCTTTAAAATATAAAAATGACAGTTTTGTACATTTTAAAATGCAAGTAACTAAGATGAGGCCATGATGACGTCATCTCACCTGTACGCGGTGAGCTCCACCTTGGCGCTCCCATTGGACACGAGCTCTGGGATCAGGGACAGGTGTGAGGTCTGAGCGGCTGCCCAGCCGAGCTGGAAGACGATGACGAAGGGGGAGAAGTAAAGAACCCGAGCCTACTGAGGAGTGTTGTTGTTACAGGCCAGGCAGGGGTTGAAAATGAAGGGGAAAGATGCAACAACACAAATAGTTCCTAGAAAGTAAAGGAGTTATTCTTTTAAACTACCAAAATAAATAAAATAAGTAAGCCTGTTGTAATAACAATTTTTTTTTTCAACAATAATAATTATTATTATTACTAGGGTGTCACTAAAACATTTCTTTGGCTGTGGGACATTCCTGTCGATAAGATCAGTGGTTGAAAGCAGCGGTGGAATGTAAAGTACTGTACTTAAGTACAAATTTGAGGTACTTTACTTGCTTTTCTTTTAATGCCACTTTTTCCACTTCTATTCCACCTCATATCAGAAATATTGTGCTTTTACTCAACTACATTAATCTGACAGTTTTAGTTACTAGTGACTTTACAAATTAAGATTTTTGCACACAAAACACATGAAGCTAATAAAATACAAGAGGTGCTGTAATGTTTAAACGATTAAACACTAAGTGGATTAATCATTTATCATAGGATTTTTCTGAATTGAGTACTTTTACTTTTTAATACTTTAAGTAGGACTACATTTCCTGAAAATAAAGGCCTACTTTTACTTAAGTAACATTTCCAATGCAGGACTTTTAATAATCAATCAGACTTTATTTATATATCGCTTTTTCATGCATAAATGTAGCACAAAGTGCTTCACACAATCCCCACCAAACACACACACACACACACAGATACACACATATAACACAATTCCCCCCAACCTCCCAGCCACCCAGCTCTCACCTACCCAACCTCCCTTAAATTGACAGAAATGTGAATGAATGTCATTCAAAACAGGAACGAGCCAAACCAAAAACTTGTAACTGTATTTTTAGAGTGTGGAATTAGTACTTTTACTTAAGTAAAGGAGCCGAATACTTCTTTCACCACTGGTCAAAAGTAACTAAGCACTTTTACTTAGGTAGGCTGCAATTTTGCTTGATAGACTAGGCTACTTCTCTTAAAGGAACACGCCACCATTTGTTGAAATAGGGCTTATCAAGCTCTACTAGCTGTAGATGGGTGGGCCAACGCATTTTTTTGTCTCAGTGCATTCATAGTTTTGGTCCGGTGCTACACCGGCAGCGGCAACGCTAGTTAGCTTAGCATAATGAATGAAATCTTATGTTGCCGGTTAGCATGTTGTGAGTAAAAGTGAGTCAAAAAAACAACAACTAATTACTTCTTGTGGCCTTCCTGTTCACACTGAGTACAAATAGCTATGCAGATTAAGACTAGACGATTTCCTAGGCCGATATGTATTGGGTGGAAACACATCTGCCTAGGACATCATCTAGTCTTAAAATGCATATCTATTTGTACTCATTGTGAATATGCAGTGCAGACAAAGTAATTTTTTATTTTTTTATTCGCAACATGCTAACTGGCAACATAGGATTCCACTACGCTAAGCAAACTAGCGGTGGGGCTGCCGTTGTTGCACCGGACTATAACAATGCATGCACTGAGACAAACAATGCATTTGCCCACTTATCTACAGCTAGGAGACCGGGATCAGCCCTATTTCAACAAAAGGTGGAGTGTTCCTTTAAGTTATCCACTTTATGTTCTACTTCCATTTTCATTTAAGGACAATTAACTGTAATACACTTTAGATACAGGTACTTATATTATCAACTAATATTTAAATTGAAAATAGGTACGCTAAGCTATGTAAAAATTAGCTCCACTTTAACCAACTATATATTAAATGCTTACACATTAATGTTGCACCAATAATGATAATAATCCAATGGTACTCAAGGGGCCATTCTGAAAAAGCAGAGATGGAAGGTAACAACTAGCCTACATTTACTCAAGCATGGTACCTTAGTACAATTTGTCTTTACTCGTACTTTTCCACCTCACTATTTAAAAAGGTGTATTCCAATTTTTGCTCCACTACATTTAGTTGATAGCTTTAATTACCTTGAAGATTTAGGTTGCTAATACAAAATAGAAATCAAAGCTTAACTGGAGTAAAGTTTTGAATGCAGGACTTTAACTAGGCCTATTTTTTCACAGGCCTACTTTAAGTGCATTTAGCTGGATATAGTCTACTTGTACTTAAATCAAATTTGTTTCTCATACTCACCCAATAGGTGCCAGGATTTTGTCTTGCCGTAAAAGCACGCTATTCTGTCAGATTCATATCCAACCAGAGGCGTCCAGACTCCGTCCGCTATCTGACCAATCAGCAGCAGCACACCTGCATAGCTGCCCTGGAAGCCGAGCACGGAGTGGAGGTAGACCAGCAGAAAGGTGAAGCACATAGAGGCGCACAGGTCGTTTAGGAAATACCCAGCTGCATAACATAACCGCCTGCAGACTGATAAGGAGCGTTCAGCTCGCACAAAGTGCTCCATGATTGATTTGAGTCCTGTGATAAAACTTCCTTTATTCACAATAAGAGCTCTGTCGATGTCATATTTACAAATACATAATGCAATTTATTACACTAACAGACGAGCAAAAACACAGTTCAACCTTGGTCTGAGGATCTCAAAAAAATATCCTTAATTATAGACGAAAGCACATAATAGTGTAATGGATTATGCCAAGCTGTGTCCCCACGCTGGTCAGCTGAACAGGTTTAGCTTTCAGTGGAATAAATAAATGCGCCAACAAAAGCTTTTTAATGAGCTATCAGCAGCCTTTAAGACACACAGACAACTTCACGCGTAAAAGCGCGCTGGTGCACCGTGTCATCATCGGGAGTATCTAGAGATATGTTTTGTCTTAAAGTTTTAATAGTTATTAAATTAAATGTAGGCCTACATACCTCGAGTGTAGTCTATGTTTTATTAGAAGAATAACCAAGCCGTGATTAGGAGTGGCTTTAAAAACGTGAGTTCCAATACAGTTAATCAAATTCATTTGGTTCCTCTTTGTTGGTAAGTTCCTCTCATGGCGAGTGATTCAAGGAACCCACTTGTCCTCTAAATCATGCTTATACAAATATTCATCTATCATTTGGAAGTTAAAAATAATTAGGTTTGCCTACAAGTGAAAAATGATGGCAAGATATATTTTTCCATCACAGTTGTGCTTGTGTCAACCAGAAAAACAAATTGACACTGACGTGATATTAATTCTGAATTTTATCACCTCAACTGGCCTCTGATGTCAAGTAGCCCATTTCTTTTCAATCCATCAGTACTTTGTACATTTGAAATATTGGCCTTCTGTTAGACAAAAGGGTCAGGTTCATGGTCATGAGTCTCAATCACACAGTCGTGACATTAATGGTCAGTCATCATTGTGCAATCTCAAAATCTAAAGTTAAACTTGTATGAATCATAACAATAAGGCTCGAGTGTTGTTTCTAAAAAGGGACACACCACTGATTTCATACATGGAGATCAGATATTCAGCTCTGTGGGGAGAGTTTTAAAGTCAGAGAAACATGACCCTGATGATGTCGTAGTCTCTCTTTCTGGGCTTGGCATGTAAAGCATGGAACAGAAAGCCTGCGTTACAAACTGGGCTCTTTTTTTTGGGGGGGGGGGGGGGGGGTGTTCCCTAACAACAACAACAAAAACAACATTCAGTTGCATTGTGGAAAATATAGGATCCCTGACTTTGGAATTCAACCCATAAAAAATCTGCCTCGTGAGTCCCCCAACTTTATGCAAGCACAATATTAAAATCACTGGAGAATTCCTATAACTGAAGGCCATCCACGTGGCAATCTCTGATGAGCTAGAACTTTTAGAGGAGATTTAAACTATCCTGAACACAGACAGACCACCAGACATACATCTCACCTTGGCCAGAAAAACATAAATCACACAAAAGAAATGGTTGATATTCAAAAAACGAGAGCTGCAACAATTAGTCGATAAAAAGCAAATTAATCAGCAACTAATCGGCTAATCAATTATTAATTTATGTCCAAATCAATTGGTTCCATGTTTGTTTTTTGAACTGTGAGACTTCCCCATTCTTGGTCTTACCGTAAATTGAATAGTTTGTTTTTGACTGTGAGACACAGGATATTTGAATATGTGGGGCCTAAGATTAAATAATGTGAATATTCTGACGTTTTATGGTCCAAATGATTATTCGATAATCAAGAAAAAAGGCAGCAGATTAATCGATCATGAAAATAATCAGTTGCAGTTCTACATGCCAGTTGTGAGCAGGCAGCAATGAACTCATAAAAGGGAAATTGTTTTTTCCTTTCTTTGACTTTTGGAAGGTTCCTTTCTTTCAGGCCCATTAACTTTAGAGACAAGATGTACCTCATAAACCCCTCCACCCACACACACACAAACACACAAAACGCCATTGCGGGACACTCACTTCAGCTTTAAACATTTTACTTAGAAAGGCACAAACTATGATTTCCTGGTAAATTATTTTTGATGTAAGAAATAAAAATTGAAAGACATCTTTTTTTTTTTTCTTCTTCCATGTAAATCGACATTTTTCAGCCTTAACTCAGATATAAGCGTTGTGAAGGACTCTTCCTAGATCAGTCTTTATTAAGGTGTTTTCTTAATTGTTAATTTTCAAACCTAAAGTTTTCCATTAATTGTTTTTTTTTTCCCAAAAGTGCAATAATAATAAGAGAGCTTAATATCTGTTTCTCTCAATTGTCCACAGTACCTGAGGCCAGTGACTGTGCTACAAAGTCCACGTTGACAGACAAAAAGAAAGCCAGAGTGAGGAAAAAAATTGAACTCCAGAAACACTACAACATAAAAATAAGTTTTCAAATCAGGGATTTGATTTTGAAAACTGAGGATTCAATTACAAAAAAAAAAAACATTAAAATCCTCCAAATTCCGTTTTGTAGATAAAATGCTTCCTGTGTTGCTCAGATTTAACATCAGCATAGTTCACCGTTTCCTCTTTACCTTGATCCCAAAACACACACCAAAGGAAGAAGAGAAAAAAACAAAAAGCATTTTCCTAAGGAGCAGATTTCTTTCACTTGAACCACTCAAATGGTTCCCCCTGATCAACAGCCGACTGTTGGAACAACACGCGTTCTTATGGAATCTAGAATACAGAACTGTTTCAAACAGTATCTTTTCTCATTTCTCATATTCACGCCACGGTGTTTGAGTTGTTACATGTGTCATTTTACAGCTTTTTTTTTAATATATATATACTTTTTCTCAAGCCCCCTCCCCCGTTGTAATGCAGGTACGTTTGTTTTTCATTGATGAAGGAATCAAGAGTCTGTTGTGGAGTCAGTAGGACTGCAACATTCCTTTAACTTGCCAGTAGCCAGGGAGCACTGAGAACATGAAAGAGAGCGCAATGGAAGAGGGGAGGTACAGTGACAGCAGGAATAAGGTGAGAGGGATAAAGAGGTGAGGGGGAAGCTGGAAAGAGAAAAGGGACAGGGAGTCCGTGTAGTTGCTTCCATTTAAAACTTGACAGTGACCACAATGTTTCAAGTTCTCTCCGTTCACTTGTGCCTCTGGAGGGCTTTCCTCTTTCTCCTTTTGAAGAAACAGCAGCACCTGCAGGAAAACAAAGGAAAAATAATAATTTCGAGATATTGGTACATCAACAGCGCTCACAGTGCTTGTTAAGTGGATCTGGTTTCCAGATTCACGTAACTTTACCTATTTATTAGCAAAGAACGATGTAGGAAACATTCAGTGTGTTTACATGGACATTGACGGCTTTCTCCAATTTACTTAAATGCCATATAAACAAGAAAGTTTCGGTAGTTTTTGATAGTGGATTACAGAAAACCGATTTCTCTTGGGACCCGTGTAGTTTTCTATTGTGCTTTTTACAAGTATGCATGGGTCTGACAAACACCAGAGAGATAATAAAGATGCATTCTCATATTTTAAATTATTCCATCTAAAGCCAGACTAAAACAAAAACCAACACGAAATAGCCTCTTGCAGTCTAAATAGGTCGGTTTCCAATGCTGAAGCGCTGTTTTTATTTAGATCAGGAAGCAACGTAGCAGCGTCTTCCATTAGTAACAGATGTCAAATCAGCAAGTAGTGCTTCCAAGATAAGGTCAGGGTAAGAGAGAACAGTTTGCTCATCTGCTGCATGTATACAAATATTTACAGTAACCAATGCTTGGTAAAAGGTGTGCGTAACCTGGTTTCTTTAATGTATGTAAATGTACTGGAGACAAGTTTCACTTTCACATGTTGAAATTATCCAAATTTTCCTCGCAAATAATAGCTTAACTTAAAGAGATTCAGTAAGTTATGCAAAAAGGGTTCAGATTTGTTTCCAATTTAACACTGGATTTGAACTAATTTAAAGGCTATTAAACCCTGACCAACAACGGCTGGCAGGACTGTCTCGGTTTCGTACTTTGTTTCGTCGGCCACTTCAACCTCGGTAGGAGCGGTGATGGGAGCGTTGGAGTGTCCAGCTGTGGGGTCATCGGTGTTTAGCTCGCCATTCGTTGAGCTCATCACCTGCACAAGTACAAAGGGACACCAGACTGCTCACACACACACATACACTTCGAGCCACTAACTGCAGGGTGGAAATGAACATTCACATAAAAATATGTACTCTTGAACATCCCAAATGATCTGCCCTGGAATTCCCAGACTAACACCGGGTTCACACTGGACACAAAAGCATAGCAAACGGCCGCAAAGTGCTGCCCGCTTCCTTTTGCACCCATGTTAACCAGTTGGGATTTTCACATAGGATGCAACGGGCCGCGAGCGCTGCAGACGGCTTGTGTTCTGCATCGATAGTTTTGGCGTCTGGTCTAATTTTCCACGCACCACCAGCGTATCTTGCATGAAATCACACAGATAATTTATTATATGCTATACAAAAGACACTGACGTTTTAGTTCCCCCGATTTGACACAATGACATTTTAAATGCTCATCCACAAGGCTACATTTTTATTTCTAATTTTCAGAAATAGCCTGGTATCACTGCTGTTTGTAATAGGGTTTTTTAAATTGCGTACTTATACCACATATTTGTCAGTTGTGTCTTCACAGAGAGTTATAGAGATAAGCAGACAGACAATCACACACAGACATACAGACACAAATTAGCTCTATGTGTGTGTTTAGAACAGAGTGTTGAAGTGTTGACTGGCACGGAGAAATGGAAAGAGCTAGTTTTTGCCTGAGATTTGACGGATCGCAGTGTGAACCTGGCGTAAAGCAACTTTACAGAAGTTTAAAGTATAGGTTCACATTTTTGTGTTTGTCTTAACATGAAAGTCAGGTACCCACATAAACAGGTTTTGCTTGCTGTAATCAGTCTTCCTTTTGATACTGCTCATTAAAGGGGTCCTTTTCTTATGTTTCTAAGATGGTGGATAAAATCCAGAGTCCTCGATAGCTTTAGATAAACTTTGGAATACATTTTTCCAGAGCAAAGACTGTAAATCTTGTCCCGCATCTTTTCCATTGGAAGCCCATTAGAACAGGAGGAATCATAACAGCAAAACAAACCCTGTTTTGATGGTCAAATGTGCATAAGGGAATATGAATACTGATAAATAATTAAAAAGGTGCTCTAAGCAATGCCACGCATGTTTTAAGCTGCAATATTAGTTGTCACACATAACAAACATCTCCTCACTATCCAGTGCCTGTCCCCAGAACACACTGTAAAAAAACGTGGTCTCTGTAGACAGCCCAGGGTCGACAAACGGCAACAAAAACAAACTGTGCCCACCTGCACCGCGAAGCATACACTAACAGTGTTCCAGCTTCCAGCCAATAACCGACGAGAAGGATTTGGGGGGTTAGTGTGCGGAAGCACAGAAGGGAGGGGGAGAGGGAGGGGCTAGCTAGTCTCATTTTGTTTGAAAATACTTTGAACATCAACAGGAAGTAACATCACCCAACATCACTTAAAGCACCTTTAAGACTTGAGAAATGTAAGCATGTCCTTTAAAAGCTGCAATTCTCTTAGCTAACACTAGGTGGCATATTGGTGCCAGGTTTACTACGGAAGCCTCTGATTTCTATTGAAATACAATTGGCCTTTTGACAATATGAATATATAGTAAAAAGCAAAAAAACTTGTATTCAGAGTTTAGATTGCTCTACCATTTTTTTAACTGAAAAAACTAAAAAATCTATTGCGCTGCTTTTGGCCCATCAGTTTTTGTTTTTCTAATGATTTAAGAATTTTGAGGTTGATGTTTGCGTGACAGTTGCTGTTGGATGTCATCTTTGCATGGCCCTTCCTGTGGGCTTTCTATACAGCAGATGAGGCAGAGAAAGCAGTGAGAGCAAACAGCAGTCAAAGCACTAAAACACAGGAATTCAAACATTCTGATGCATACACACAGAGAGAAAGAGTCAGGACAGAGCTTGTGTCAGGCAGGCAGTATGGAGTCACTGAGAGGGGATCAGACACATTCAGAACAATGTGGCTTCATGCATTAGCCACCAGAGCAGCAGTAGCAGCAGCAGCAGCAGCAGTACCTGAACAGAGCCCCCCAGCCGCTCAGCTGTGAGGTGCGACCCCAGAGTCTCCTTATTGGTCACTGGAGTGGGTTGAGACTCACTTCCTTTGGGCTCAGGCGACTTGACGCAAAGAGCAAAAAGGGTTGAGGCAGGTGTTCGTGAAGTGGTGAGAAAGGGGGGGTGGGGGGTGTCAGTTGAAGGTGAGGCAGGGGTTTGAGGGTAGAGTTGTGTGAGGGAGAAGGGAAAAGGGGGAGGGGGAGTGAATGAAAACAAAAACAAAAAAATTATAGAAGACTTCTCCCAAGCAGAAGCTGGCTTGTTAAGACAAACTATGTTAATAGAAGAGTAGAGGGAAGCAAAAATTTGTGCGAAGCTCAACACACTAACGTCATGCAGGAGTAAAAGAAAACAGCCTTGATCACCTCAACTAGCACTGCATTCACTAAAAATAGAGAAGTATCTATGTTATTGGCTATTTGGATAATAACATTACTTCAACAAGAGGTTCAATATGGAGATTTTTTTTTTACTTTTGCATACTTAAAATTGTACTTTTTCTCTTCAAATAACAAATATAACCTACAGAGACAACACGTTTTCTTTAATGCAGAAGACTGTTTTAACCAGGATGTTACAGTTTTTTTACAGTCATGAGCAACGTGAATTAAACTGGAGGGGGTGCTTTGAGAGAAAAATGTGGCAAGTTTAAGGCAGGTTAATCATGTTGAATAGAGAGCAGTGAAAAAGAGGTTAGAGTCCACTGTAATAAGTCAATTATAAAATCTAATGCACTCCCTGTCTGGCTTTACGGGAAACATTGAGTTAGACTCATCAAGTGAAACATGATTGGTACCATTATTTGAGTCTATCAAAAGGATTTAATAATCATTTTTTTACTTAAACTCATGAATTATTATCCCTCTACTAAAACAAGGCTCGGATAGCATGCCAATAAAAGGAATAAAAAAAAAAAGTCAACACTTTGTCACACACTAAGCATATAGGTTGTCATTACTGGTATGAACAATGCAATTCGCATTTTCAACTCATGCATGCAATGACTGGAGCTCAGAGTGGCAAGGTGTTTAGGATAAATTAAAGCCGAAACCGGTGCTTTGTTTCACAGCTGGAGCAGGATTATGCATGTTGGTTCATTTACTAGTAAAGCATCAATTTTGTACAAGTCTTGATAAAAGATGAGGTTCCTGCTGAGCAGTCAGACTGTAGACAAGAACAGGAATGAAGGAGAAGTGGAACTGAAAGGCAGCCATTTTCTCCAGGAAGTTGATTACACTTGGACACAACAAGAGTAGCCAGTCAGAGGAACTTGAATGAATAGGGTTGGCTGGTTGGCTGTCTGGCTGGCCAGTTGGTCGGTTGGTAGATTGGGGGGTGGGTGTGGTGTTTGTTGTGCTTTACTGCTGATGACCTCACCTGGTTTTTGGTCTGCTGTTGTGCTTTGTCTCTGCTGCTGGGCTGCAGGGGCGCGTCACTGGGGATAGGGCCTATCGGTGTGGGCTGTGGGAAACAACAAAACAATTAGTGTCAAATGAACACAATTTAATAGGGAACAAGAGGAAAAACTTGTATTGGATTGAAAGAAATGTTAAAATATTCAGTACCCATAGTGAGTAATTCTACGTAACAGGGTTTGCAAAAAGAAACTGTTACGATCAAGTGACAGATTACAGTGAAAGCAATAAAGCAACTGCGGCCGTGAAACTCGTGAAAGTCCACTCAAAGGATTTCAGAGGTAAAGGACGTGAAGGATGACTGGATTCGGTAAGAGCCACTCACAAGTGATTTGCCGACCCAGTCATATTCATAGTCAAAGACATAGCCGTTCCTGTCAAACAGATCAGTGAAGAGCTTCCTCAAGTAGTCATAATCAGGCTTCTCAAAGAAGTCCAGCCTCCTCACATAGCGCAGGTAGGTGGCCATCTCTTCTGTAGCAAAAGAGAACATATAATTAAATTACTAATCTGGTGGAATGATGAAGAAATTAACCCTTGTGCATACCTTTAAAAGTTGATCTGAAGTCTTTACAAGTCAAAAAGTGATAATATTATTTTCCACTTTCACCGAGTTAAATCTTTTAACCATCTTCCGCCGTGATCATCACTACACCAAATGGATATTGATGCATTGCATCAAACACTGGAGCGCTCCAGAATACAGCAGCAATATCTTTATTGGAAACCAGAAAAATTGATGTATTTGCTAGTGGTGTAATGGACCACAGTTGACCCATGGTCTGTACAGATCAACACTCACGGTTTGGAATGCATGTGAACTGTGGATCAATTGCAAAGTTTAATCATAAGAATAGTGTGAAATACTCTTTTACTGTTGCGGTTACTTAAAGGTGCTCTAAGTGATGTTAGGTGACATTACTTCTTGTTGACGCCCCTCCCTCCTCCTCAACCCGACCCCTCCCTTCTGTGCTTCCGCGCACTAACCCACCCTCCAAATCCTTCTGTCCGGTTATTGGCTGGAACACTGTTTGTGTATGCTTTGTGGTGCAGTTGCGCACGCGGTGCAGGCCGGGTTTTTTAATTTTTTGGGGACAGGCAGCTCGCGGATAGTGAGGAGAGGTTTGTTGTATGCGACCAAAAAATGGTGTAGCCTAAAACAAGCGTGACATTGCTTATTGCACCTTTTACTGTAGGTTGATATAAATCTCTCACACACGCACATGCCTGAACAACCTGGTATCAGAATAGCAACACAAATTCCGGTGCCTGCTCTGCTCTCTGATGCTCTGAACGGACATTAGAGGCAACACAAGCATCGGAACACGTCCCGCACAGCGCGCAGCGCGGCCTCCAAAATAAAAAAATAAAAAACTCATCCACTCACCCATGACAAACTATATGCCATTTGCATCAAGACAGCCAAAATGATTAGGGGGAAAAAGAAATCCCAAGCAATGCACAAGGGTTAAATAAAACAGTAATGGTCGGTTCTACTGACCAGGGAAGCTTTCACAAAGCACTTCAATAGGTGTCGCTCGTTTGGTGTCTCCAATTTTCTGATACCTCTCCTTCAAAGTGTCCGCCTAGAAGGGAAAAATACATAATACACTCAAAATGTGAGCAAATACAAAGCTGCGAGTGGTGTAAACAAATCATTGTATTAATCCATCCATAATGGTTGCACTTCAACATCTGGCCTGTACATGTTCAACTATGCATGATAGATTTTTACACTCAATCTACCACTGTCAACTACCAACCTGGATTTGTCAGACTAGAAGAACTTTTTCCACTAATCAGCTGTCAAGTGATGATTATTCTTCACCCACTGCTTTACACAACAATGACCCTGCCGGATTGTATACCATTATACCCCATCTGCTCACTTCACTCCATTGTAGTTTAATACTAACTATCACGTTGTGTTGGTGAGAACCTGTTTCTGGCCCGAGCCACCAGACATCCCCCACATTCGTACATCCATCACTTTCATCTACCACGAGCTTCCTCCCACATAGCAAATGTTCAGATGAAGTGTCAGGTCTTCTAGTCTTTTCTATGTACACCTTTGGTTTTGACGCCAGTGAAAAGCCCAGATACTCTGCAGCTATAACCTGCCCTCCAGGCACTTGTCATCACACCAGTGTTTCTTAGTGCTTTAAGCTCTTTCTCAGTAAACTGTTCAAATGCAAAGCAAGTGTGGAGGTGGTTGGTTGCATGTGATGTAGCAACACACATGAAATTGCAGGGAATAACCCACATTTACAAGCGTAGTCTTTTCTAGTCACGGACTGTTAAGATTTGTTTGTGAGCACTTAACGTGAATATGAAAACAGAAACGCAAGTGGTGCTTGGCCCAAATGCAAACAGCAATTGACGACAAATAACTTTATAAAAAGGAAGACGATATTAGCAATTGTTTAGGATGTCAGAGCAGATACTTTTCTTTAGTGTAGACTTGTATAAAAACCCAGTTTTAAAGAATTTAAAAGGAGTTGAGAACTGAGGGTTTGGGTGACCAGCTGTACACTTTGGGGGGATACTGAGATAAAAAAATGTATATCCTGCAAATAAATGTAACTGATAATATACAACCGTTTGTTGGCAAGTGGTTATGGTATAAGTGGGATAGCACTAACAATCTACCTTATGTTGGGTGATAACCAACGATAATCACTACATAAGCAAAGTAAAAGAGAAATAAAAAGTATATTTTTAAGTGACCACTGAAAACAAATTAACAAACTTGGCACAGGCCATGTAATTTATAAATGAGTCCCTCAACACTGTGCATTATTCTAACAGATTATACCAAGTTTGTATAAAACTACTTAAAATAAAACAATCATGGAGGTCTCAATAGATCCTGTGTCTGAGTGACAATACAGATGGATCAGTGGGGAGACCGATGTCACCAGTGAGAGAATGACGTAATACCAGGCTCTCTGTCCCTGAATCATGTGGATGGGTCTCAAAGAGTACATCTCCATGCCAAGCATTAGGAGGATTACAGGAGTCTGATGTTAAGGTATATGTTTATGTATGGTGTCAAACACTATGCTACAGTACCTTTAGGCCCTGCCAGGGAAGGCTACCTCGAAGGAAGTACATGAACATGTGACCCAGCGCCTCCAAATCATCTCTTCTGCTTTGCTCTGGAAGAGACAGAACAAGACGAATTAGGTTACTTGTTAGAAAGAAATTCATTTCATGACCAGTTGGCAAGGTACACAGGCAACTGATCAGTAGGAAATACAGCATCATTATGCAGGAGTTCAAATTAACAGTGTACAGTGTAAAATGCCATGATTAAGCCATGGAGGGGGGCAATTCTGTGCCATGGAGAGCCAACAGTCTGCAGGTTTTCTCTCACTGATTAGCACTCTGACAAGTAGACAGGAAAAATGTATCAGTGAAACCAATTCTTGAGGTGATTGGTTGGACTTTAAACACGCAGACTGTTGACTCTCCATGGCACACGGTTAACCACCACTGCCACAGAGTAAAAAAGCAAAGTGAAATATAGGGAGATGCTTCAAAATACCCAAGTAATTCATCAAAGAAATCTTATTGAAAACGGATGAAATTATGAAACAACTTCTGTTAACCTCCAATGGTGGTGGTGGTGGTGGTGGGGGGGGGGGGGGGGGGGGGGGGGGGGGGGGGGGGGGGGGGGGGGGGGGAACAACTGTGTGGAAGTTGTAAAATATTCAGTACACTATACAGTTAGTAGTCTCCATTAAACTTAATGTAAATGCAAGAAAAGCTTGTCTATGCAAAACTAAAAGGCTTACCAAACCCCAGCCCTGCTCTATAGACTTCCTTACCCTTTCCCAAGTGTGTGTTGATGCTCATGTAGCGTGCCGTCCCAGTCAGACTTTTGTGCTCCCGGTAGGGGATGTGTTTTTTGGTCTCTGGGTCTATGTACTCTTTGGCCAGACCAAAGTCAATAATGTGGATGGTGTGTTGCCTCTTGCTTCCTGGCCGCCCAACCAGGAAGTTTTCTGGCTTCACGTCTCTGTATATCAGACTCTTGGTGTGGACATACTCCATCCGTGTTATCTAGACAATAACATTTTAATCACTCAATTTTCCACAACAGTTTTCAAACATAAAGGTAATGTGTTCTGAGTACTGAAGACAAACACTTCCAGTAAACATAACTTTATTACTTTCAGCTAAAGTTAAAACTGTCTTTCATGACTACCAATTTCTAATATTTATCTCAAACTACGGTAGTCTCAACAATGCTATAATACTTTGCATGCAGCACCTTGGCATTCCCTCAACTAAAAATACGTAATAATTTCAAAGTTGCCCTAAAATTTCAGTAAAGCTTATCTAAATATGCGCCTGCTGAACTCCTCAAAGGCCTTACCAGCTGTATGGCTATCATGAGGACGGTCTTGAGGGAGAAGGTGCGGTCACAGAGATCAAACAGGTCTTCTAGACTTGGCCCGAGCAGCTCCAGCACCATGGCGTTGTATTTCCCACAAGGACCAAAGTAGTACACCTGAGGGATTCCCTCTGTGGAATCACAAATACACACAGATATAGTGTGTGGACTTTTTTAATAACAAAATATTCTCTTTATTGGCACATTTATTCTTCTTGCCTGACAAAAGGTTATGTTTTTGGTGTAGACAGCACATGTGAAAAAAAGCATCAGAAACTACTCAACTACAGGGTCACTCAGAGACAAGGGTGCAGAGGTCTATTATCTGCAAATGCACTGATAGGATGTTTTAATTATAACAACTGTTAAATTAAAGATGAGTTTACAACACTGCAAAGTGTTACCACAGTATTGACGAGACAACATGAATAAGCTGCCGAGGTCATCACAACATTGCGACATAAAAATGTGGTTGTGGTCAGTGTGATGTTTCCTATGTTTTGGTTTCACAAGATACTGTCTCTTCATCTCTACATCAATTGAACCAAAAACAAAATATCACTGGTATTACTATGCAAAGGATTTAAAACTTCATATTTTCAAAATATTGCCATATAGTAACAAACTAGTGTAATACATAGTGAGCAGACGTTATACGCTGAACTGAATCATCACCCTGGTTTGTTAATAAAGTGTGGGAGGAGACTCCTCAGACACTACAGCAGCAATCACAAACTGCATTTCAGTTGGCTTCCTCAACAGGTTTTTCAAAAACAGATTAAAGTAGTTTTTTTCCTCTGAAGTAGGATTAAAAGGAAAAGGTGTCTAAAAAAAACCCACCAGTGACACTGAGGAGCACCCTGTCAACTGTAAATAGCCTTTGCTACTAGAAACCACCACACCCATTTTGTTGTAATATGTATGACTTCTGAGGAATGGGGATGGATCAACACAGCAGTTTGAATGTGCTATCTTAATGACGTATACGTTTTGACAGTGGGAAAACTGGGGCATGGCTAAACACTACTGTATGTCCCTCTGATGGAACAATACTAAGAGTAATAGAGTTTCTGATTTTGCCCCAAAAAAGAAAATTTAGATCTGACAGAGATTTATTAGCCTGAGATTCCACTGACGTTGATCCACTGTCAGACATGTTTTAGCCTGTCTGCACTTCTCCCACGATCAAAACCACCAGTTTGTGTCAACCACAAGTTGACAGTCATCGCTACCGGGTTAGTCCTTGTCAAGTTAGTTCTGTCACAAGGACGCCCTACCAAGATCTTTGAACTACGCTATGGAGCCAAATACCTCGTATCTGTATTCCAGCCATCTGACTGAAAGCTCACTAATCATTAGACACCACACCAGTGCTGCTACAATAGAGGGTAGAGCAGCACTGTGACAGTGACAAAGACATAAAAAAGAGTCCACGAGATTAAGATTTGGCAAACATTCGTACTGTACTTATCAGTAAAAAAATATATATATACATATTCATAAAATGCATGACACAGATAAACTAAAGAAAGATTTGCGATGGGATCAAACCAGAAAAAGCCATCCCAGGGGTGTGAAGTTGCACACACAAGCTAGGGGACAGAGTTTACAGTCGGATTTACCCAATTTACCTTTCCACATCAGTCCAGCGCGCACGCACGCGCACACACACACCCCCCCACACACACCCCCACCCCCACCCACCCACCCACCCACCCACACACCCCCACCCACCCACACACACCCACACACCCACACCCACACACCCACACACCCACACACACACACACACACACACACACACACACACACACACACACACACACACACACACACACACACACACACACACACACACACACCTGTCTGCCCTTTAGTCTCTTTCCTGGTAATAAAGCCCATGACAGATGAAGCAGTGACAAGAGATCACTTGGAGGGCTGACTCATCAAAGCTTGGCCCAATTCTAGAGGGCATTCAAAGCACAGAGGAAAAAGCACACGGTGTATTTTAATCTTCTGCTGGCAAATGTGAGCAAATATATAAAGATCATTTTTTACAGCAACTGTGACAACCAATCCTGAAATGGCTGGTGGAAAAAGCCCAAAGCCCATTTGGGGTGATATCTTTCTAAACTCATACTATATATTGTGAAATAACTCGCAACAATAGCTGTGCTAAATAGAATGTGAGACAATGTGATGGTTGACATAAACTTAACCATTACAACATAACGGCAGAATTACTCTCCAATGCAACAAAGTTTCTCTAATAGGAAACAGTGAGTACTTCAAAAGCAACGTAATAAGCAACATAATAAGCAACATAATGATGAACCATGACTACCAATAATCATCTTGATCAGGCAACCATTTTGTTATCTTCAAAAGCTAAAAGCCAGTCAAACCATTTCAAAAGTTAGCGTTTCTCAATGATATAAAATAAGCAAACTGAATCACACACGATTCTATTACATAAAGTCATATTAAAAAAAATGAATCCAACTCTGTTCAGTATTATGGGCTATGCTCTGGCTTTCATTGCAAGCCAATGTTAGCGGTGCTCTGACCCTCGCTGTATTAACAATTTGAGACAATCCGACCTATTCGTATCTGCAGGTAGGCAACACAGTAAAAAGGGGAGGGTGCATAATGGCAGCTGAAGAAAATGTTACCCTACAATGAAATGTCAGATTTAAGGGCCAAAAAAGAGAGGGCTGGACAAGAGAGGAAAAGAGCACAGGGAATGTGTATTAAAGATTTAGATAATGGCGTGCACTGAGAGAAGAGAAGTGAATTCCATTAGGCCCAGCGCTCTGTAGACGTTCTCAAAGGCTGAAATGTGATCAGTACTTGCATGCGCAGACTGAGCCTAAAGCTACAAATGCCACGCAGCTCACAACAATCCCGCAAAACGGCATCGGGGCAAATAATTAGTGGAAATAAAACAGCTACAGTTTTTTTTTTTAATCAAGGTATTAATTAATTTGACCAGATATTTGCAGTTTTTAACCTCAGTAGGTTCACAAGATATTGGTCAAGCAGTGATTTGCCTCATTTTAAATTAGGGGAATTTTTCTCTTAGACAACACAGCACTCTCTTAAGTCATTGAGAGCAAAACCAGGAACAAAGATAATGATAATTAAGACTGTCTTTAAGATTAGTCATTAGAAAGCTGTCACTCTTAAAGTAGTGACATGTTTCATATAATGTTTCACAGTCTAATTTGCTTTCTTACAATGCACCCTTTTAATTTTGAATTTTGGACATACATTCACTAGACTGAAATAATTCATCATTGAGCCCTATAAATAATGGCAAAAATATTTACTTTATAAAACTGGTCGTCATAATCTCTTTTTTTTTATTGCTGCTTGACATTTCTTCCGCTATACACTACAGCAAATTCATCTCTATGGTATAGCTTTTGATGAGTTGTTAAAATAATTAAGAATAATTTTATATGTTAGAAATTTAAACTAGGATAGTCCTACAACAGCAGTCAATATGCAAACTGATGTATCTGTAAAATTATCTACATGGCATGCATAAGAATCCACAATTTGCATGAAATAATATCAATATAGACCCTGTGCACTGACAAGGCATATTGTGAACTCAAAAGCCTTGATAGGGCTCATGAATATTCACAGGCATGTTGATAATAACCATCACTGAAAAATGTTCAAGGGGAAACCTCCCTATTTGTGACACTAATAACAGTAACATCTATGCAAACATGTATCCACGATTGCACAAGCTAAATCGGCCTGTGAAATACACTTAAATGACAGTTGGTGCATAAAAACATCTCTGCAGCCATTCTCTTGACCACATTGGTAAAGTGATTAAGAAAGAAGAAGAAACTCTTAGGTTTTCTAGAACAAGACTAGCTTTAGTATAACCACCACATTTTAGCAGTGCTGTCATTACTAACAAGAGCAACTGAAATGCCAGGTCTATTCTCAATTTTCACAAGAAAAATGTAAGATGGAAGGCAGGAATCCCAACTTCTGGGATCTGTTCAGGACAGGAGAGATTTACCATGTTGAGATAAGCTCCTCTTGGGCGTTAAGCACTGAGTTGTCCATGCAGTGACATATTTGAGGATCGCGGGTTGTGCAGGACTAACGGAGTAGAAAATATAAGTAGATTTAATCTATTCCTCCTCCCATGATAGACATTAGCCTTTCTGTCATTGCATCATGGAGTAGGCAGTTATGTTAAGATGTCTTAGCCAGTGGACACTGTCTAATGGGGGTGGCAGTAGCTCAGTCAGTAGGGAGTTGGGTTGGGAACCGGAGGATCGCTGGTTCATGGTGGAGAAGGTGCACGTTCACCTCCTGGGTACTGCCAAGGTGCTCTTGAGCAAGGCACCGAACCACCAACTGCTCGGGGAAGAGTGGCTGACATATCTCCATTAGTGCATGTATAGGACCTGAGCGAGTGTGTGTAGTTTGGGCCTGTGTGTAATAGCCACAGAGTGTAAATTGCAATTTCTCCTTGCTGGATTAATAAAGTATAAATTAGAAGGAAAAATATATATCCTTAATAGAATGAATAGATTAAAATCAGCATTTAGCTAAATCCATTGTCAGTTGATTTTGACCATTTATAGTGCTTTATTTTGGCAACTTAAGTATCAACATGTGAGTAGGTAAGGGCCTAAACATGGTGTGTAGGGAATTTAACATTCATCATTAATTGTGTCCCTGACTTCCAAAAGCTCAGTGACTGCCTGTCACACTTTGGCAACATAATGTGACACGTCACACCACCTGTTGAGTCACAATTTTTTCTGATAATGTCAAAAAGTTGCAAAATCTCACCAGTTTTCAGCCTAAATAAATTGGCTTAATGGGAAATGCAATAGCTCAATACATGTCTCTGTTATTGAAAATATAAAAATACAATATGATAGCCACCATAGGTCAATGTGAAACAATTAGTACTGCATGAAGATTACTATGCAAGACATGCAAAAAACATTTACTTTATGCCTGTATGTATAATAACAGTGTAGGGATGTTTTTCTTTTTATAAATATATCCTAATCCTAATCTAGGCTCTGCACCTGAATAGGTTATTCCGAATATTTTACCATGTGCCCGCCGATTTTAGTGAAATTCAGAAAGTGAGGCGAGTCAGGTCAATCTTGTACATAATGTTGACTTGCAGTCTACAGCTGTAAAAAAAGGTGTGCAGTAGCAATCATAACCAAACCAATACAAATAAGTGTAATAATGTTCAGTATGCATTTGGAAATAGTTAAATGGCATCGCATCACCTTGTTAAATTATCGTACCTGTTCATATTGCCTGTTTGTAGTTGTGTGTAAGGGCTAGGAATATTTTTACGTGTTGCACAATCCCAGTAAGGCTGAAGGCCAGCAGCGGTCTCAATGGAAGAGATGGTCAGGATGTGTTAAAACGCACCAGAGACAACAACCGAATGCAGAGAGAGACAAGCCACCACTAGAGGAATCTTCTGCAAAAATCACGCAAAAGAGCATGGAAGATGACAATTACAGTTACCGTTGAGTTTATGTATTTGTGGGCATGCATTGTCTAAGATTTGCTCACAGATCAGAATGACAGCCATGAAGAAAAACAAACAAGCCGCACCCTGTTAGCAATGCACATTCGAGAGTTTCCCTGCAATCTGCAAGCAGCACAGTCAATCAGGGAGGCAGAGGACACACCATAATGGCCTGACTGCTTGAAGAGGGCCATCTATAAATAGTCAAGGACTGCCCTAATGCCCCACCTCCTTATCAACAGTAGAGGGCTTTTGCTCTGGCACAAGGAGCCAGGAAGCCGGCACGTGTCACTAAATTAGACCACAATGCACACACTGGGAGGATCACTGCAACGAGAGGACCCGGCCACATGCAATAGTCTTGGAAACCAAAACTTGTCTGATATACAGACCTTAAAGAGGGAGTAACACACAAAATTATTTATCTGTTGGCACTTTATTGAAAACCGCTTAAGTTCTTGTTGGCATACAGATGATATTTCCAACAAAATTCAAACTGTATTAAAAAAAAACTCTTCTCAAGATGATCTTGTATGCGTCTGGTTGGATTTAAAAATTTGGTTTAACAAAATACTCTGGCACTTCATAATCGTGGTGAAGTAGGAAAGACTCCGAGGTCTACTAGATATGTTGAACCCCACCCTACGTCTGTGTTAGCAGTTGTTGCGCCAAGTATACAAAGCAGAAAACTGGCTAATCATAGCCCCAGTTTGTGCTTGTCACACATAGCTGCTGGTAGGGCTTGCATTAGCAAGCCAGGGTGGAAAAACAACATTCATTAGCAAGATGTATTCCTCTGCAGTGGCAGTAAACACAACATAGAGGCCCATCGAAAACTGTGCTATATTCATAGCTTAAAAGACATTTAAAGCGTACAACAATGACGTTTAACACAACAAATAGCACGATTACAGCTATGTACTGACACTCTCGTGTGTAGTAGAGCTAGCTAGTTATCCCAGCTACAACACAGGTACCCACACAGAAATTCACTCAAAAAAGCTATACAAGCTTTGAATGACTGTCAAGGCTAAAGTTGTATCAATTTCTGGTTTCATCAGTCCGATCTACGAGGCTAAACATCCATTTGTCACTAAGTCCCCTTCTGGCAAATTGATAACATTATCAACCTGTGCCGACAGCATCACAGCACTAAATCCAACTTGTACTAAAAGCAGAGTTGGGCAGTAGCATTAATATAATAGGACTAATATTAGTATAACTGCTTCTAAGAAGTGTTGCTGTTTTCCAAATCAAATAGCTTGTCAGTAGCCTAAGTTAGTTCTTTTATTGATCAAGTGGTTTGGTGGTGTCCACACAAGCTAACATGCACTTCCACGAGCATTCTGAAAGTCAAGCACAGACCTTTCTGTTGCATTCTTAAATAATCATCACTGGTGCTACTGCTAAACATGGACGTGTATTGTTACATGGATGTATAAAAAATAGCTTTGATGTAGTAAACTACTATTGCCATGCTGATGTAGCTAATAGCTTGATTTATTTATTTAGGTGCTAGCGTTAGCTTTTGTGTAGTGAATCTTTATTCACTGGTAACATTAGCTTGGCTCACTAAACTTTCCAATAGTTTGCAGAACACTGATAAAAAGCAATATGACAATGTGGTTAACATAATATTTGTATATGAAGGAACTGAAGGCACCGTGAAAGAGATTACATTTCCGTAGCGGTAGGAGCATGGGTGAGAGAGCACGTTGTTTGTTTAACATTTCTAGAAAGTGCATGGGTTTTTTGAGCGGCGAGATGATATATGGCAGTTAGTCTCAAAGAAAACTCAAAAGTCATGGCTTAGAAGCCATGTGGTCTAGAGTCTACACTCTTAATATAGGCTCTTTCACCTGTCTCACTCAGGAGCGGCTGAGACAAGTGTGAAACTTGGTGTTCAAATTTGGTATACCGGTTAAGTCCGGTATTTGGCTTGATATCTAACCGGTTTGAAAAACTTTACACCAGCCCAAGCCTTGTCAAGGCTATATCAGACTCCCTGTCTTTCCAGTGGAGAAACAGAGGGTCTGACAGTAGCTTCTTATGGCTATTTGGCTCTGACTACCAGCTCTATGTCGCTGCTCATGCTACACTGAGCAGTGGTCAGTCAGTTTCTCCTTTGTGCCCTGACCCTCCTCTTCACACACTACAGAGCCACAAAGCTACGTCTCCTACAGCCATTGTTCCCCTACTTTCCTCTAGCATTTTTTAAATATGCTGTGTAGGAGTGTAATGGCAGAATTTGTGTGTAAATATCCTTTAATAGGCTAAGTTAGCCTACTTTAGTATAAATTATGTAATAAAATGTCAATTGGGACTTGGTACTTTCACTCAATTATTGAAACAACTTGATCTGGGAGACAAAGGAACTAGTGGGACACGCTGGTGTGGATGGTGGGACACTACACAGACCTCTTGTCTGTACCTTTTGCACTTTTCAGTTTGACTAAGTAGTGGGGACATGTTTGCATATGGTGTCTGAATTAAAACAAACCACATCAAATCAACACATGCACCTTCTACACAAACGTATACAGTGCAAACATGACAGGTGAGCATTCCCAATAAAAAGCCACCCGAGCAGTGATGTGAAAAAATTTAAAAAGTCCCAGTCCCTCCCAGGGCCTGAAGTTAGCTTTTTTGACCACCTGCCACAGTCAGTTTTTACCAGCCAGTTTTTTTTGCCTCATAAAAAAGGTGAAAAACAGGAACTGCTTTGTCTCTATGATCCGATCCTATCCTGTCCTATTCATGGTAGCCTACTCGTGGACATTGCTTCGTCAACACGTGCTATAGTAGGGGGGCCTGCCTTGATAATCCAGCATAAAAGGCATAACTTTCTATCATGGGATGGGACACACATTCATACGGTTTGATAAAGGACTTTAACTTGTCATTGCACCTACAATGATGTAGCTGTCCTCAATTTAGGTCATCTTGTACATCTCATTTGCGTCAGTTATAGCAGCAGCCCTACCTACAGCAGCAAGCCGACAGAATTGAAACAGCAGCAAGTTTCAGCAACTTTATAGTGAGTAAAACATGTACAGCGTACATTGATGTATGTTTTGCACGGTCTTTTACTATACGTTTTGTTGGTAAATGTGAGATGTTCGAGTCACACACGTCTCATCTTCATATCAGAAACAAGGAAATTATTTTTTTTTTTAAATTGACCAGTTCTCACTCCCGCTTGGTTAGTGGCTGCACGTGGGACTGCAGGGATTGTCGCGAATAATAAAAATGTAATGGGGGCCCCGGCTGTCAATCAATGTCTTCCAGTGGGCCCGTAAGCAACTGCGTACCCTGCTTACCAATAGTTACGCGTCTGATTCACTCAATTCTTATTGGCTACCAATGTGGCCACTCAGCCAAGTATAAATCAACAGAGTGTAAACATGTTTAGGGATGAAATTGTTGTCCATTTGTTAACATGCTCTCATAAAAGTCATCCATCTCCATGCTGCCATTATTCTCGATTACCAACTCTGGAACGCTGAACCTGTTGCCCTCAGACAAGATACTACTGCTAATTTAACTGAAACAAAAACGTTAAAATCATTTTGCTAATGATCATATGACCTTTTTAATATCTCAAACACAAAACATGACCTGAATACACGTGAGTGGAAGCCATTTCCTGACACTTGAGGTGCGCATGTCAGTTTTTGAATATAAAAATCTGAGTTTTCTCTTCCTGCCCAATGACGTGTGAAAATGTGCATTCCCATTTAACTAATCATTATGATGCGGCCTATCAGAAACTAATAATCTACAGACTGCATCTCTCTTACCTGAATTTCCCAACTGTTTGTAAAATCTGTACTCCAAATGGAGCTGAGGCGCCCTGGACTTTATAGGTTCCTGAAAGAGAAGAGATAAAAAAAAGAAAGTGTTAAATATTTTATAGATCACCAATTAGTTAAACAGTGTCATTATTCTTTATCTACAATGACATGTTGGTGGTTTGGCTCAGTTGACCTTGCAGGTGACTACTATTCTCAAATTGGGAAAACGGAGCATTGTGTATTTGTAAAGCTCATTTGGAAGGTAATGGAAAGTAGTTGTGACAATCTTGCATACAACATGATTATCTCGGCCTGCAATTAACTTAGATATGTACAATACAATGTTGTCCTTATTACCATGCGTAATATAATTGAATTAAGTCTCGGGTCAGACTTGTGGGATGCGAGAGGATAAAGAACATTTCCAGCTGGTGAACAGAACGCTTTTGTGATGACATTGCTGATAATCAACCCACTGGGACATATTGTTCATTATATCGCTAGCTCCAGCTTTACAACCTAAAATGTAATCTGATTAACTTCACCGTTATGATACGAGGGCATTATAGACCAACGTGAAGAGGATAGAACAAACGCACACCCAATTTAATTCCTTTCCTTAATCTTCAATAGCTGTTCCACAGCCTGTACAGATATGGAGCTAGAACAGTGACAGTAACCTGTGGTATTGAAAATAAAATGTGGCATTGAAAACTGTTGAACTGAAGTATAAAACACAAACATCAAAAAGTAATAATCTCATAATCCTATGATATTATTTCATTTGGAACTTTTTTTGCATCATGATGGGTTTTTCAATGTCAATGTAAACTTTTTCTTGATGTCCGTGTCTTTTTAGTGACAGTTTTTTTTTTTTTACGCTGTCAAAATTTTTACAATGTCACTGTTTTGGCATAGGGAGGAGGGGCCTGAGGGGAGGGATAAAGGGGCCGTGGCTTACGGGTAACTTACAGAGGCTACTGGCGAGAGACCGCACCTCCAGACGAATCCTCCCAGAGTTGTTAAAACCGCATATCTGCAATGTCTTCCACATGTTCACCTGGAACCTCCAAATCTCAAGTAAGTCTGTTCATATCGGCCATTTTTTCACATAATAGGTTTCTAGGCAAATCACACACTAACTAAAAGGCTGGACGCATTCCCTGACTAACTACATTAAAAGTTAACACTTAACCAGCCTGCTTCTGTGTGAAAAAATGGCAGGATTCCTTTGGAGGTGCGGTCTCTCGCCAGTAGCCTATGTAAATTCCCATAAGCCACGCCCTCTTTGTCCTTCCCCTCAGGCCCCTCCTCCCTATGCCAAAACAGTGACAGAAAGTTGAAACTGAAAACAGTGACATTGTAAAAATCTTGACAGCGTAAAAAAAAAAACTGTCATTGAAAATACATGGACATCAAGAAAAAATTTACACTGACATTGAAAAACCCATCATGATGCAAACAAACGTCAAAATGAAATAATATCATAGGATTATGAGATTATTACTTTTTGATGTTTGTGTTTTTTACTTCAGTTCAACAGTTTTCAATGCCGATATTTGTTGCTTCAGTGCCAAATTTTATTTTCAATACCACAGGTTACTGTCACTGTTCTAGCTCCATATACAGAAGCCTTGCCCACAGTGGCAGTGTGCAGTCCCCCTTTTTTCACACTACCAACCAATGTTCACATTAGGTCCAAAGATTTACATTGTGCACTTTCAAATTTATAGGATAACCTCTAACCATATGAAAAAGCCATCCATAAGACCTACTTCTATTGTGCGTCAATAAAATGTAAATGTTGGGGATGTTTGTATTCAACTTAACCTGTGGGACAATTAGTTATTAAAGATACAGAATAAACATGGAGAGTAAAACTTATTCTCTGTGTTGTTACCTTACTTCTTTACATACAGTCATTAAAATGCCTAAACAAGTATTTGGCCTGTGCAATTCTCAAGATGTGCTCAAAACGAGATTAAATCTTAAAAAGTTGTTTCCAATGTGCATCTAGTTCTAAAGCACTTACATTTTTTAAATTATATAAACTAAAAGCTGAAAGCTGTTAAGCTGCCACATTCACTCCATTAGGCCTTTGTTTAATCAGGAGCATTTTCTCTGCTGGTGCCCTGCTAGTACGTAGGAGTGTACACACAAAGTATGAGTTGTGTTCAACACAATAAAAAGGTAGTTCCTTTTTCCATCCATTTGTGATGGCCGTTTTCAGTCTGATCTGATGTGCTCTGTGGATTTACATCAAGGTTCAATCAAAAGATGATTAAGTTTATTATTAAACCAACCTCGCTTGACTGGGTGTTCAAATATCCCCAGAACAGACTAATTTAATAATTTGTCGCACTTGGGGAAAAATTAAATAAAAAGGGTTACCTCTACCTGCCTTTGACAAAACAGTAGCTGATTGAATAAAAATAGTTAAAAAAACTGGCCATGTTCAGTTTTGTTCCGCCTGCTGCTATTTCTTTTCTGACAGGATGATCTGCTCTGGATTCTGGCCAGAGTTGTTTCTGCGGGGGAGGGGAGATTTATTGTTTCGATTTCCATTCCAACCCCCTCTGTAGGTGGGTCTGTGTCAATGTGATGAAAAACCTGATAGGCTAATAATAATGACCAGTTTTGTGTATTTGCATGTCTTCTAATGGAGAGAACTGCAATTGCATGCAGGGAAAATGCAAAGGCTAGCAAGAGACATCATCATTTTGACATATTTTTAATTAAACCCTAAATCAAACATCTAAACTAGGACTTTGCAGAGAGCCTTTAGAATAATGCTTCATGCTAAAATGTATCTTTATGGCCAACAGTAAAGCAGCCCCAGATTTTATGCATCTTAAGTGTCTTTTGGTGGTCCCACAACATCTTTTCTGTTGTCAACTTCAAAAAACATAAATTTTAATGTGAATGCAGTGGTCTGCATTCAGTGAGGAAGTGTTAACTGTATCAGTGAGGTTCAGTTGCATTGCCAAAGTAATTCAATTACATTTTTCAAAAAAAAAACTTTTAAAAACACTGATAGAAGTGAATCAATGAACGATAAAAGACCATAAAACAATGGGGTATACGATTATCTTATGAACGACAACAAACATCTGGCAAACACTGCAGGAACTATGTAGTTTTACAGTTTGGTTTGGGTTTGCAAGCAAAAAGAATAAAAAAGCAGCAACACACAGGTGGCAATGTTAAATAAGGAGGGGCATGGGCCTCTAATAATTTGACCAAGAATCCAAAACATGCAATTAAGATGATTCTTGTGACCACCGGCATGTTTTTCAATCAATGGGAGAACATATGCATTTTCCTGTTCCAATATCATGCCAACATGGAAAGTATGGAGAACTTGAAAACATCCCTACACAAACCAATGAATAATCTCTCACAGAGACTACGTACATGTTTTTTCCATTATAATTTTTTGAGGGAGGTGGGGGGGGGGGAGAAATCAGTATCCACTGGGCATGCCGCAGGACAGAAATTGACAGTGGAAGACAGGAGGGAATACAAACTAGTGGACCTGTGGCAGGAAGACACGCGACTAATCTGGAAGGCGGAGAAAGGAACTGCTGTAGCGTCTTCCACCTCTGACATGAACACGGACAATGAGCATGTCTCGCACAAGTCAGGCTGTACCAGTGAGGAGAGGGAAAGAAAATATAAAATATATAAATAATGAGAAAAAACAGATGGCACTAAACCACAGGACCAGTTAAAACAGCTTACAAAAGGAAACAGGGACTCAAAGCAGCTTTACGTACTGAAGAGACATCTCTATTCCTAGCAGATGGGCTTATCTATGGCAGTGTAAATGACCAGGGCCAAGGTGCAAATGTCTGATGTAACATCTTTGCATATGACGAGGATTTTTCACAGCGCCTTCCCATATCAAACAATCTTTGATCTGCTCCCTGTGCTGACATGTTCCCTGGACATGCACCCATAGAAGCATTTTTGTAAAAGGGAATGTATTGAGGGTTTATTTCTCCTAAGCATATTTCCAAAAACTAAAGTCAGCTACACCCTTGACTTCATCCCCTTTGGTATTTGTATAAAAGAAAACATGTTGCTTTCTACAATTAATGATGCAATATTAGATAGATAGATAACTTTATTGTCATTACACATGTACAGTTATAAGGCAACAAAATACCGTTTGGAGAAATGCCTTCGGGCCGCTGCTAATACAAGCGCCGCCACACGCACTCTCTGAAAAGGATTCATGCAGACAGTATTATTTTAGTTGTCAGATTACTTAATTCACTTTTAACTTCACCTTGTTTGTGATACTTGACTCAAGTGGAAGTTTTGGTTACCCTGTGTGGTGTCATGCAGAGAGTAGCTTTTTGCCATGTGTACTGGCTTGTGTCTAGGGCAGCTGACCCGCAGGCCAGAAGGGCTCTTCCCTGTTTGACATGCTGCTAAAGTAACCTCTCCACCTCAGCTGTTCCAAACTGCAGTTGTGTGTGCTTCTGTGTATAATGTACTGTATCTCAAACCAAACTGTATCTGCATGAGTCCAGTGGAAAAAAGTAAAGATCAATAAATCAAAAAAAGAAATAGGAATGATAATCTATTTTCAAGACCACAATTATGTATAAAAATCACAGCTGCTGTATTCATTTGTAGTAAAACAATTTTTCTAGCTTGTTCAGTTTAGGACTTAGTGAACCTTTATTAGGTAGTGTCATTAGACTAGCTACTAGGCTTGACGTGTAAACATTTTCAGACTGGTTTGATATCAAGCCAAATGCCGGACCGGACTGGTATACCAAATTTTACCACTAGTTGCTGCAATTGTCTCAGCCGCTCCCTGATTGAACCTAGTGAGAGAGCCCATAAGAGTAAAGCGGCTCCAGTCCACATGGCATTGGTCTAAGCCATGACTTTTTACCTGCAGTGAGGTTAGTATTGTTGGTTATAATAACTCCTTTGTAAGGTGACTACACTTTGCCTCATCTTTGGCTTGAAGTTTTAGTTTAGTGAGCTAAGCTAACGTCACCAGTTAAGCAAGATTTATACTTCTGCGTAAAATCCACGCCATGGCTTAGTACGTGGAGACGCAAAACTACGCCGTAGCTTGACCTTCTCCACAAGCAACATGACATCAAGGAGAAGGTTAACTTTTTCTGCTGCAGATTACCGACCATGGTCAGGGAGCACAAGGTAGAGACTTTGTTTCACTATGCCTTCAGAGTCAGTACTTGCTCGAAGCTAATGGCCGGCACTCTCAACCACTTGTGCCCCACACGTGCTGGGCCTGCTATTCTCCTAAAGAGATAAACTACGCTTCACTATAGTGAAGCTTTGTCAACATGGCAATAGTAGTGTACTACATTGGATCTATTTTTTAAACATTCATGTAACGATTAACGTCCGTGATTGGCAGTAACAAATTGGTTATATTCAGCAGTTTTATTTCAGACTGCAGCAGAAAGCTCCGTGTTTGAACTTCAAAATGCTCAGGGAAATGTACGCTAGCTTGTGAATGAGCGAAGACACTTCTAACAAGAATCAAAAGACTCTTGGCTGGCTACAAGAAGCGTTTCCAAGCTGTGATACTTGCCAAAGGGGGCAGTACAAGGTATAAACTCTGCAGGGTGCCAAAACGTTTGCAGGCGCGATTTTTTTTGTTTTGTTATTTTCAAAGTGTAAATGATGGGAAAAAAATCTAACTATTTGTGACATACGAATGTCTAATCTGTCATTCGATGCCTTTTGGAGATTTTTCCATCTTTTCTTGGCTTCTTTATGTACATCAATACCTTTTACAATAATAATATTTTTGAGCCCCACTGCATTTGATTCAGAAAACAGCAATGCTATTTAGAAGTGGTTAAACTAGTAAAGCTACTAACCAACTATGCTTGCAATACAAGTTTGTATTTAGTGCTAAGAATTTGACAAAACCAACACTGCAACCAACTAAAACTTAACTTCTTTTATTGATTATTTTCTCATTTTCAGTTTCCTGAAACCATGTCAGTCAAATTGTGTAGACAATTGCGGGGACGAGGGACATGAGCATATAAATAGTGGTAACTGACATACTAGCTGCTGCTCACAGCTAAAAAGCTTACAGGTTTGTCAATATAAGCACTACCAGCACACACTGCCTAGTAGGATCAAATCCTGTAATTACAACAGGCTGGGGATGGGTGTGAGATGAAATGTTACATGCCATTTCAAGAATCCCTCTTAGAGTAAACGATTTGAAACTTGTACAAAAATATGATTATGTCATGACGGATTAGGTGGTGGGTCCTGTATTTTAACCTTTGGTAGCCTCCATAGACTCGTCTGGATGGAGCAAGCCATCAGCCCCACATAAAGTCCTCTGGGATTAACCAACTCTGCATATGATGTCATCTGGGCTAAATGTGATCTCTGCTCCAAAACAGCTGAGGAAGATCAGAATTGACCTCTGTGACTGGATGGAGTAATGGCCATCAAAAGGAAATGAAAAAAGAAAACTATCAATGATAGACCATTCAGAATAATATTAAAGGGTAGCAACTAACAGATGTAACGACAGTCAACAACCGCCTCAACACTACGCTGCAAATCCTGTTTCTGTTTAAAAGAAGTTTCAACAAACCATGAAATATTGCAGAACAATCAGAACAAAGCTGTGGGAAAATTATGTCCCAGCACGTTGTACCTACGCAAACAAAACACCTACAATTTCATGTCACAAGTTGACGATATGGATGTATATTGCAAACCAGCTTGCTAAATCAAAGATTTAAGAAGCTGTTCTTTGGCTACACGGAGAGAAGTAGCATTGTACAAGTTGGCCACCTGTGCAGAATACAGGGTTGAGGCAGAGACATTTGGTGTCAACTAGACAACCGTTCAGCGCTGTAAATATGCGTGTGCAGGGAGATACGATTCAAGTTGTTGAACCAACTCGTCCATTTACCAGACGTGGTTGAAGCACAGGCTATAGCGCACCGCTACTCCATTACTCACCTTGGGCCACAAGTGTACGGAGCACTGAATGGGACTCATATCCTGATCCTTCCCCTATTAGATGGATACCGGGCCTATAGTCAAGTGGGTTACGTTTTCGCTAACTCATAACCTATTTAGCAAAGATGTTTCCATCTCCCATTTTGTGCATTAACTCTTTTTCAAAAAAAAAAAAGGGCAAAAACCACGTCAAGCAAGAGGTGGTCATGTTTCCATCAACATTTTCTAACGCAATACTTCAAATTGCGCATAAAAATACGTTGATGGAAACATGACTACTGTGATCATAGAAAAGTATTTTGCTGCAGATTTCACTGTTGTATTTAGGATGTTGAATATTTTCAACTACATTTTAAAAGATAAAACAATTAGTCAATCAGCAAAAACAAAAATCATCTTAATCAATTATTCAAGAAAAGATTATAATTGCATTTTAAAACCATATAATACAGTAAAACAGACAGACGTGATGTAATGTAACATACCTACCAGTAAAAATCTGTGTTGTGTATCATCTGTAACGCTAGTGTGACATTCAACATGTGCATATGTATGCCATATTCAGGGGAACAGACCCAGCATTATGCATAAAGCCCAAAATAGATCATGACCTTTGCAGGACACCCAGTAAGCCATTTCACCATATGCAACTGGCAATGTGACTCCCCTCCTCTTGACTCCAATGCCATCATAGTGCATCTTAGCAGCCTTCATATGGGTATTAATTATACTAACTGCTAGCTGTAACACTACAAGAAATAAAGAAGATTCTAGTGTGTGTGTGTTTCTCTACTCATGCGTTGTTCATGATCAGAGGTGTCTATGGTTGGGAGGTGGTGTTAAGGAGCAAGTGGTATCAAAAAGCAACAGCTGGCCGCTGGCCAGCACTTCTCCTGTTTCAGCTCAGATTTAACAAACCCAGGTGGAACCATCAGCTGCCTCACAAAACTCAGACCGATAATCCAGCACTGCTTGAAATCAGCCAGAATTAAACATCAATTGTATGTCCTCCACAATTTGAGTGGAGTGGGGTTACAGTGGCTTTTGACCTAGATTCACTTCATGCGCCAACTGAGAATTATAATCATGATTTAAGCCAGATGATTACGGTAACGTAAATGTTTCTACTTCACATGGGCTGTGGGAGAGGAGTGGTACAGCTAAATGAATGGAGAGCTAGCATACGTACAAGTAATGGTGTATCAGGTTATTTCATTGACAACACTAAAGATGGCTTCCACAGCAGTTCAAGTGTGATGTCGAAAATTATTATCAGCCTTAGTTGTATCTAAGAGTGCTGCCATGTATTTCTCAAATTATTGTATTTTGATGTTTAATGACCTTTGTATTGGAAATAGGTATTGACTTGGGACATTAGAAAAGCCTCTTTCAATTTCAAATATCTACGTTCAATACTTTTCCCTTTGCTTCCATGACAACATCACACACAAAAGTCTATACCATCCATCTTCAATGCTACATTGAAATTAGCATTCTTAAAAATTCTGGTAAATTGGGCCGGCTCTTTAGCAGCAGTTTAATAGAAAGAGGAAGTCAAACACAGCACACAATGTTGCCAGTATTCTACAATCAGGGGAAGTTCCACTCATGTAAACCCAAGAGGCAAGTCTCCTTTGTCATTTAATAGAGGAGCTAGGCGTGGCATTAATTACAATGGGTTGCATAGTGTTCTTTCTTATTTGTTAAATTTGAGCCTGTACCGAAAAGAAATGTTTTTTGTCAGAAGTTAACATTAGCGCTCTCTCCTGTTCCTCTGCCTTTGACTCCTTGCTGCAGCATTTAGTTTTGTTTGTTAACTGTATGTAAAATGACCTGTGAAGTTATTCTAAAATGTGCTCTGAGATGCACTTTGCCAAATGTATGTGGAAATGTTCCTTAGCTATGTGTGATATCTGTCAAGCTGATCGGACTCAAAATGGTAATCCAAAAACTCTTTCTATAATAGAAAGGACATGTATCCTGGAAAATTTAAGAAGTGATGATTCTGAGAAAGAATTGCAAATAAAGCAAACTGATAAAAAAAGCAACTACACGTTGTATTCACTTAGGTACTTTTTTTTTTAGCTGTTTCAGCATAATCTGTTATCTTCTTCTACGGTTATGTTTCTAGCAGACTACACACTTCCCAGTGGGCAGAACCACTTTGCACAAGTCAAAAAAGTTATATTCCGATTGAATGCTTTCCATGGAAACAGTTGGAATCTCTAATCGGAAAGATTTCAGTCGGGTTGAAGAAATATTGTCTATGTAACCGCAGCTTGTGCACTTGGTGAAGTCCTTAAACAACAAAAAATTAAGAACTTGAATGCAGCCCTGAAAGATCATCACCTGAAAACAGATACAAAGTTTCTGCGGATCACAGACTTCCGAGAGTCATTAACTGCATTTTCAAGCCAACTTTAATTAGTCCAAAATGTGTTTCCCTAAAATCAAAATAAGGTACTATGTCTAATAAGGGCTACAATCCCAACTGTTCATTACATTTGATGTGGATGCACCACCCTCAGTAATAGGGCCTTTCACAGCAGAAATGTTTATATTGTCATAGCAGGAAAAGAAATAATTACTACCATTAAAAAAGGTCCCATGGCATAAAAATGTCACTTCATGACGATTTTTAACATTACTATCAGTTCCCCCAGCCTGCCTACGGCCCCCCCAGTGGCTAGAAATAGCAATAGCTGTAAACCGAGCCCTGAGTATCCTGCTCCGCCTTTGAGAAAATGAAAGCTCAGATGGGCAGATCTAGAATCTTGCCCCTTATGAGGTCATGAGGAGCTTTGCCCGCACAAAGAATTTAGCCCGCCAATGACAGAGAGACATCATGGCTATCAAACAGGCAAAGTGGCAGTTGGTCAAGGCCAAACCCCCGGCCTCCACCTTGTCAAAATGTTTAATATCAAATCTAATATGCTAATTTAAAGAATTAACAACAAAAGAAAGCGTCCCTGTCCAAGTCCTCATGGTCTGCACCAAATGTCCCGTCAAACCCAAGCCATGCAGCAACATATTTAAATTCCTCACATGGTATGAAGCTGCTTTAATTCTAACCTCAAACCTTGCCTTTTTGTCTTGCAAAGCAAACTCTCAAAAATAGACCTGAGGTCAATTTGACTTGAGCTCTTTTCAAATTGCCATCATCTGATTCTAATTTGGTTATTTTGGCTCTTGTTTACAATTTCAATTATGATGAAGAAGGTTAATACACAACAGTGCATTGTAAATTCATGGCAGTCACCATAATGACAATAAAAAAGTGAGAGAAACTGGTTGACTATTGCTATAGCCTTGAACATTACATATCATTAAGAAAGCAAGAATACATTGTCACTGTGACGCCCTAAAAAAAAAAACTTAAAATACAAATTTGATGTGCTTTGTCAAGAACCAGGATGTACACGTACAATTGCCCAGCACTCACTGCTTTACAGATACACACCCTACACCATATTCAAACCTATATTTTCTGCAGTCACACATAAAACTGTTCTTGTTGCTACTCTGAAGTCAGCAACATTTAAACTCTCCTGTGCAAGTTTTATGGCTGATACTAAATCAACCTTAAAGCAACAATGTATCTGTGTGAGTGTATTGTACTGCTGGCTACTGATTCATTAGAGGATTAGCTAGTTGACTGAAAGTAGAATTTTACATGCTGTTGACATTCAAGGATTTATTCATTTAGCTTGGCCAGCATGCTCTTTGGACAGCCCAAGCAGGGTAGGGAATAACTTAAATTGTCAAAATGTCACCTTAATTCCAACCAAACATGCTGATAGAGCTTTTGTGCCTTCACAGTTCTCTGACAACTGCCTCATGGCGAGCTAGTGTAAGCTGCTGAGCTAGACTCACTGGGAGGCAGACCGGACCTTTGGGAACATGTTAGAAAACGTGTTACTTGCCAATCTACACATCCAGCACACAGCAATATTAGCATTTACTTGGACTCAGATATCTGGCAACATGTAAGTCCAATATTTTCCCTATAGCTCTGTTTTTCACTAAGTTGGTGGGGTTGTCTGTCATGGCTTTTTCTTTGAAAAGCAGGAAATGGCACTGATGAGAGCAGTAAGTTTAAACCAAACAGTACATTTTCAAGTCTTAAATCCATCTGTGCTTTGAACAAGCACTGGCAACATACGTAAGGTAAAACATTGTTCTATAAGTATATGGCTAGCACACAATGCACAGTAAGTCTCTGTGTTTGTCTCCCTACATGGTCACTCTATTATCAACCCCTTTTCCCTGAACTAAGGCTGTACTTACTGTGCGGTACAGTAAGTCCCAACAATATAACATTCCCATATTACACTGCTCCCATGTTGGACAGATATTACAGCCACTTTTCACTGTCAAAAGTGTCACCACAAAGAGGTCTCCAACCGGTTTATTACTGATAATACCAGCTTTGAAAGCAGCATGTCTGACAGGCACCTATTAGGGGTGTGACGAGACGCTTACTCCACGAGACGAGACACATCACGAGATTGGGTTCACGAGAACGAGACGAGACAAGATTTTTAAAAAACATTTAAAGAAATCCTCGATGAAATATATGAATGGAAAATAGTTTTTTATTCAACTGAAAAATCACAAAATGCAAAACAAATTAGGTGCATTTTGAAATCAACTATTAATGATGAATGTTATTTAACTTTTTTTTTTACTATTTTAATGAATTATATGCAGTAAAGGACGTGCAAACACTGCAAAATGTTTTGTAGAAACTCTACCAACTACAAAACTACAAGTGCAAAAAGAAACAATTTTTTTCTTCAAGCATGAAAAAGAGAGAAACTACACAGAAGTTGTTTGCCCATTTAATGTTTTCGTCGCGGGTGCAGTAGTTAGTAGAGAGCTGTGGTGGTGCTGTAAGTGTTTTTGCATAGTGCTCGTGTTAGCCGCGGTATACGGCATTTTTTTCTTACAAAGTTTACATATTGTGTTTGTCTTGTCTGTCACTCTTTCGCCGTTTATCATTTTCGCAGGAAAACCAAAATGTTGCCACACAAATGATTTAAAAGTGGCAGGAGGATCTTCAATAGTAATTTCACGCTCCATCACGCTGACATCACATCGCCTCACGAGACAACTTTTCACCTCGACGAGAAATCTCGTCACACCCTAGCACCTATCTATCAATGGCTGACAAACTACATAAGGGGCTATAATCAAATACAAGCAGCAAAGGAGTTGGAGCAAAGGGCAAACTCCAACGGTTTGCGGAGCGCTGTGCAGGGGTGGGAATTTCATTGAAAACCAATTAAATTAAATTTCTGAGCCTAAAGAATTGATTAGGTGGGTGTGTGCAAGTGCCCTGCAACCAAGGCCAGTGATGGGGTTAAGAGGTGGCTAAATACCTTGATAAGAAAGTATCCTGAAGATATTGATAGAGAGAGAGAAAGCACTGCACCTAGATAGCAAAAGTATTCAAATCACAAAAATACACAGTGATATTTAAGGGGAAAAGCGGATTAGATGGACATTGTCTCAGTGGACAGTTATGTCACCATACAAAGTTGGTGTACTGATGGGGCTGAAGGTTCTCCTTTACATGAGCCTGATGTGTGCTCGTTTCTACAGTAAGCCTCGACAGAAAGCAGACATTAAATGCTGCTGCCTCCATCACACGGGCGTTTTTGTTGGTGTGAGAAAGCATCCAGCTGAACCAAAGACTGGACCACTGTGTGTAGACAAGGCCTGCTAACAAAGACGACCTTTCAGTTTCCCCCTTCTCTCTTGCTTTTTTCAGCAGTATTAACAGCAGTTCCAGATCCCCTGACAGAGGATCTTGTGCACCATACAGCTTTATCTCTGCTGTCATGTGGTGGAGCAGGGTGACACTGGCATTCACCTTTGTCCCAGGTGCAGGCAGGCACCACCCACATGCATGACTCTGCAAGTTGGTACACATAACACTCGGCACAAAGGCATCAGCTAAACAATGAGTAATCACTATGTGCTGTCCTGCAGAGACTAGGATCTTCAATGTATCACGTTGCAAAAAGGAGAGAGATTAAACTAGTTTTTACCAGCAAGATAACAATTCACACTTTGCTATCTAAACAAAGTTTCCTAATTGGTTTCCTGGAAGGTCACTTTTTATTCAACCAGTCACAAAGTATTAATTGAAATACATTCTTAGCGGTTTCCTGAGATCAACAGTTGAAATCTACTGATTTTAATGTCAATGGGAAAAGGAGTGTAGTCTATATCAAAGTATGTATTGGAGATGAAATGATCAGTTGTTGAATGCCAAATATTATTGTCAACTATAAGCTTCATTATTCATCATTTGTTGTACTTTTTTTTTTAAATAACATATCTACGGGTTTTTGGACTGATCAGTTGGGCAAAACAAGTAATATGAAAACATCTTGGATTCAGGAAGAAATCTGATGGGCATGTTTCCCTATTTTCTGAAATGTATAGACTAAACAATTAGTCAATTAATGGAAATAATCCACGGATTAGATTAATAAATTATCAAAAGTAGTATTAGTTGCATTCCTAATATGCTAGTTCCTTTCAAAACTAAAAAATCCACAGTTTAATATTCAAGTAAATCTGAATTTTGTCCCCCTACAATTGGATTATATCAAACTGTACAATATACGTCATAAATAAACATCAATTAGTAGCATTTCCCCAGTCCCAGGCTTTGTTAACAATTGTTTTAGATTCCATCTATAAGTGAGCTGTTACCACTGAAGTGACTCACAGACACGAACGAGAAACTACTTCCCTCAAGCATGTGCTCATGGATAACAGGGCTGCTATTTGTGTTAGTACATAAGGAAGAGCTCCGTAACAGCCTCTGACAAAACACAACTGGCCATGCAGTGACATTCACTGAGTTACCCCAGGGAACTGTGAGATCAGGGAGGGACATAAACATGTGGACAGGCAAGTGTGCAAGAGTCTGGGTTAGCCCAATAATTGACAAGGGTGAAGCCCTCTCCATGTCAGGCTTAACACCACCAGTAGGGCCAAAAACTACAAAAAGAGTCCAATTTGTCTTGTTCATGTTGAAAATAAGCCTAGAAGTGATAGCTATTGTGAGCATCAAAGAAAGGAATTAGAGCCATCATTGTAGCTCCGAAAATACAACAAAAACATGAATCAACATCTGAAATTAGTCCTTAAAATGACATCCTAAATAATCCAGAGTCCTCACAATCAGGCCCTACTATTAGCCAGGCCTTGTCAAGTTTGTTGATACAATTAGCATACTTCCTTCACTAACTATTATACATATAGATAAACACTGGGTCCGGTGGGCCACAAGATCCATTGAGCAGTGTTATGGCCCCTAATGCCAGATCCAGATATAGCTGGACTCCATGGGGATAAAAATACCCAAACAGATGGGAGGGTTCACAGGAGAGGGGGAGCTGGAGCCAGCACAACTTGAGATGTCAGGAGAGGAGAACTGCAATTACAGCTGTTTGCTAACCTCTGCCTTCCATGTGGTTAACGAAGCCTTTAGTGGATGCCCGTTCAGAGATAATGACCTCGCTGGGAGACACGATGTGGTGAAGAGGACGCCAAGCCCACCCATCAGCTCCATTATGACTACTTAACTGGAGTTTAAGTTGGCCCTCGCTAACAATAAGGACATGTCAGAGAGAAAAAAAAAATTCTGCTAGTGATCAAAGAGCTACAAGTGGCAACACATGTATAGCAAAGAAAAGCTGTGAAGAGGAAAGTGGGGAGGAAATGGTTGAGCAGTCGCAGGCTAGCCTAGAATCTATCAGAAAACAAACAGGCCTTGCGATTTCATGTGGTTTCTCAAAGCCTGTCTAAATGCTACTCAACCAGTGGCGCTGGAAAAAGGGTTCATGCTGAGACAAAACAAAAAGACAGTCAATTATTGATTGCTCATATGGTGTGAGCTTATTAAAAAAGGGAGAGCTTATAAGAATTGACTTTCAATTCAGATTGAGGAAAGTGTAGCATCAGTCGATAGGAAGTCTGAAATTTTGCCTTTGACAATGTTTACATTTTACAAAGCTTCAAAAATATCAGTCCAGAGGACAGCAAGTCAGCCTAACCATACTTTTTTAAAACCACCTTGAGGAACTACAACACGTCATAGCTAAAGGTTTACTGTAAGTGACCTCTTTTAAAATGCTTTAAGAGGGAATAGAGGCGCCACTCCTGTTAAAAAAGAAAAGAACCCCAGTCAAGATATAGTTTAAGATACTATGCAGTTCAGTCATCTTCACTTCTTCGATAAACAAGCAGAGATTGGTTGACTCATTAACAGTACATTGGGCCAAGCTGTGGGAAGAGGGGGTGGGGGACAGTTCCTATTTACTTCCTGTGTCTGACTCTCCTAGGTCAAAAGAGTCAACTGGAGAATAGCTGCACATTAAACTACACTTCTAATGTAATTGAACTGCTGATGCTTGAAACTGATTTGCTGATGTTGGAAATGTACCAGAACAGTTTTGTAGTGAATACATGGAATTCTGGGTTTATATTTCTACATTAATTCACCAACCCTGAGGATGCACTTACCAACTTGATGGCCACATATTCGTTAGTATAGAGATTTTTTCCCAGCCGCAGCTCTCCAAAGTTCCCGCAGCCAATTTTTTTACCCACACGGAAGTTTGGGCCAACCATAAGAACTCCAGAATTGGTCCCTGAACTCCGGCCCCCATGTCCAGTCCTGCTGCCTGCTGTTTTAGACATCTTTTTACCTTCCTCTGTCTCTCCCTTGCCCCCTCTCTTATCAAAATCCATAAGCTTGTGATACCCTGGCCTCTCCACGGTTATTCTCCAGCCATGCAAACCATAGAATCTCCAATAACAACGAAAGTTGACGCTTTAGGGAGGGGGAGGGAGACAAAATCTCATAGGACAGAGGAAAGGTGTTGCTGTTAAAATGTGAATTTGTTTAGAAGACACTTAAATGAGATGAAGTGCCCTGTGTGTCCATCAGGCAACTCTTTTGCTGAGTTCTTCCCTTTTTTTTTTCCTTGTTTACCAGAGGGGCACCTTTCTTATGTTTTTCTTTAGTTTCAGTCTCAGAGTAGCATGTCCCTGCCTGAAGAATAGGCAGGTTGTGCTAGAATGTGCCCACAGACGCACATCCAATAATAGTCATAAAAAAAGCACTCCGATCCCAACTACTGCATCCACAAGGCCACTTGGGAACATCTCGTGGAGTGCCTCATTCCTTCTGGTCAGCCTTCAGTGACACAGTATGCACTCTCCATATTGCAGGGCCACAGCAGACAAGGCAACCCATAGAGAAAACAGCAACAAGAGAGACAGGTAACCGATGGGTTTGATGTCAGCTGGATATCTGAAAAAGCAAAAGTATACAGAAGTTAGTTTGTTTCCTGTGTAGGCTGTAACAACACAGATCATCCGTTGTAAAATTAACTCAGTCGTTTTATTATTATTTGACTTTACTGATTTACTCATTGTATCCATATTATTGGTAATAATTTATCAAAATTCCTTGCATAAATATTTTGTGAAAGCACAATAGTTCAATATTGACAGAATACTGACATTGATGTATTTGGTTAACAATATTGTGATAATTGATTTTCTCCATATCGCCCAGCCCTATCTATATCTATATCTATATATATCTATATATATATATAGATATAGATAGATATAGTGCAAAATATTGGAAAAATCTATCTTTATCTTTTCTAATTACACTTTGCATGAAGAGATTAACATTTTCAGAATAAAAACTTTAACCTTTTATTTGAAGATCAAATTATGTCTACTGTGGCTGTTCTTTACTACAGCTGAAATGAGATCTTGCTCCAGACCGGCGCATGGGAAATTCAATAAAGCAATCAATAGGAGCGGAAATATTCCACAGTGGACCTCAGGCATGAGAAAGAAAATCTCTCTTTGGCAATTAAACCTATTTTTTCAAAGCCCAAAACAGTGCCTTTCAGGGTTTTTGTAGATCACATTGTTGTATTCTCAAAAACAAGACTAATCTATCTAAAGTTGTTAGAAAGATTGTCATCTTCTGTTAAGTTGCCGGCTCAATCCTCAACAGCTTTTGCAGATGCATAAACCCAAAAAAAAAAACTAAGAAAAAGATCTGCATTCAGGTCAGGATTAAAAACTGACAAGATATGAGACTAACCCATACATTAGAACCGAAGCAAGGTCAGACACAAACAACGCCAATCACAACCATAATTTTGGTTTTCTTTGGCAGTGCAACTTGACCATCTCTGTGAAGCTTTTTTCTAACAATCACATGCAGATGTCTCTGTCCAGAGCAGACCTGCTAACTCCCCTATGTCCATGATATAAGATGTTGGTGGTGCTGACGAGAGCAGGTAATGCAAGCACTAGCGATGGGCAGCTACTCGTTCCTATGGAAAGGCACTTACATGGATCAATGACTGCTGTAATGCCTCAGCTCATCATAACATTTGCATCATTGGGAACATTATTGGAAGGATTTGGATTTGGTCTAGTCTACAGCTAGCTCAGCTTATGTGTCAGACTAAGAACTAATATAGCCCTTTACAGGACTAAAATACAGTATTATCAGAGATAAGTATGTTGGTGATGAGTGAGTGTTGTTTTTGTAAAAGATTTATCACTCACACATATACCACTGGGATTTTAATTAATTATAAAGAATTCTTTTTCCACAAACCAATTGGAGAGGTGGCATTTTCTTGAGGCAATGCTATATTAAAATTAAACCAGCTACTTAAGTTTGAAACATTTTGAGGTCAATGTGTGAGTTAATAAACAATGACAACTCCTTAAAATCCAATGAAAATCTTGAGTATGTGAGTACTCGCACCACTACATTCAGCACACCTGAGAAAAAGCACATTTATAAGCCAGTCAATCATTACACTGTCTTGTCTACCTTTCAGCATGGCGATACTTACTGTAGGAAATAAGGAGAGACTAGCCTACCTGGTCACATGATTTGTAAGTACAATAAACAAGGTGGTTAAAAGCAAAGTCAAATGATCAGAAAAAACACTGAAATGGCACACGTCATTTGTCAAGGTGACCCAAAAAAACTACACAAGTCCATGCTTTTAAAACACAAGTATCCTAGGGTTTTAAGGCTAGAACCGATAGAGATGTCTGTGGAAAAACAAAAAAAAATCTAAATAACTTAAGTTAAGTTTTTGGCCAATTTGGCCCACATGTCTAGATTAGGTTAGATGTCTCATTTCAGGAAGTGGTGTATTGCTTTTCATGTAAACTGTTTAATATAGCAACGAAGTTGTTAACAAAATCGTAACTGAGTAGTCCCATACTCAAAGTCTTGATGGGGTACATATAAATTCAGAGACAAAAAAAACTGTAGGATACCTCTCCAAAACAAAACACTAGGTTCTAACGTCATCTTGCTACAATAAACAGTCAGCAGTAATTACACGACACATTTTTTGCCATAAATATGAATCCAATGACCAACAGAGAGACTTGAATTGCCAATAAACAGTGGTGCCCGGGCCAGATTGACACATTATTGTTTCCCATGGTACAATATATTTAAAATATATTTATATTAATACTTCCTATCCTTATATCTTGTGGGGGGAGGGCGGTATGTGTAGCAATGTGTGTGCGCGCGCGTGTGTTTTGTTTCAAAGAACCTGATGTATATCTTAGATAGAACTAGCTACCTTTGTTTTACGTTATGAGAACAATAAAACCTAAATATTACAAGTAAACCCCGTAGTTGAGTGTCTTCAAAAGAGTTACCATTACACTAGCTAGCTGATTCGACGGACAAGGCCAGATAACGTACTCAGGCTACCTTGGTATCTTGGCGTTAGTTTCCAAGCTCACGTTAGCTTGATATCGTTCAACCGCGGCCAGTTTGTTTCTGTTAACCATTTTTTTGTGCTACATATAAACGTTGTATAAAACACGTTATTTAAAAACCGCACCCACGCCGATTAATCTAGAATAGACGTTTGTCCATACACTGCAGCTGAATGGAAATGTCACATAGCAGTGTTAAGCTAACCTAGCTAACACCTACCAAAAACATCTTCCTCTTGGCCCAACGCCTGATATATAAAACAGCTTACGATGTAACGTCAGCTGATTTGTTAACAACAATGTACAATAAGAAAACGAGCTGACAAACCGTTAAGGAACCAATGCAAATTGAACAAGTCGAAGCATAAAATATTCATTGATTGTCCCTATGCTAACGTTACATTAACTTGGCTGGTTAGTGAATGCTAAGCTTATAACTGAGAAATAACAAGTGACGGTGTAACGTTAACTATTTAATGTCACCGAGTGGTTAAGATAAAAGGGGTGGTTGTTTCACCTAAGAGTGTGTGTTTTTTTAGTTCAGATTCCAGCCATTATCATGACCACTGCCGGGCAACTCCTTAATCCTCAATACATACGGCAGCCCCCGGATCTCTTACCGCTTAGCTTGCTCAATAGCCAGCTAGCCATTTAGCAAGCTAACTTAGCACACGAAACATTAGCAAGGACGATAATGTACGGCGAGACGGTGTCTTTAAAAACAACAGTTACGTTGACATTTCTGTCTCCAGAGGAAAGCGTGTTACCTTTAAATTTCAGCTATCGAAAGGGAATCGAAGTCATGGTTCTTCGTTTGAGGTTATCGTTCTCCTTTCGTTTCTGTTGCCCTCAAGTTGCTATGATTTTGCTGTTGTCTCTTTAAGCCTCCCTCAGCTGCCGATACCCAGGCACAGCGTCATTGGCTCAAAACGCTTTGATACGCTGAAGAACGGACGTAGCTGGTTTGGAGAATACATCAGAACACCAGGCGTGCGTTGAGTAGCTGCTCCAAATACAGCCATACTCCAAACCGGTAAATTTAGTCGACACAATAAGTGTGATGCATGTACGGTTAATATTAAAGTCTATGGTGTGAAGACTTTCAAACATCAATAACCTGGTAAACATGTGTACACACCAGTATATAATTTAGTTTCATAATAATGATCCTCTCAAACATGTTTTTTTTTTTTTTGCCACAGGTGTATCGAAAGGGAGACCACAGTCAATATTTTGAGTTAACAGCGGTGGAAGAAACCCTCAGTTGTCATTTTGTACGTAACCACAGTGTGGAAATACAAGTTAGTGTTACAAGTAAAAGCCATCCATTCAAAATTGTCCATCCATCCATCGATCTTCGACCGCTTATCCGGTATCGGGTCGCCGGGGCAGCAGCTCCAGCAGGGGATCCCAAACTTCCCTTTCCCGAGCCACATCAACCAGCTCCGACTTGGGGATCCCGAGGCGTTCCCTGGCCAGGTTGGAGATATAATCACTCCACCTAGTCCTGGGTCTTCCCCGAGGGCTCCTTCCATTCCACATTCAAAATTGTGCTTGAGTAAAAGTACAAAAGTATTGGCATAAATAACTAAAGTAAAAATATTATGCAGTATGCCCATTTCTGAATAATGTGACACCATACGTTTATAATAAATGTGCACATCACTTTAATGTTGAAGCTGGTAAAGGTGAGGCTTGTTTAAACTACTTGTGAATTGTTCCCCTCTGCAACAATAAAGTTTTATCTTAATCCACAATATTACATAATCATGTATTTGTTCATTATATTTTGTATTATTCATCTGGATCTTCAAAGCAACTAGTAACTACAGCTATTGTATAAATGTAGTGACGTAACCTTCAGTATTTGCCTCGGAATTTTGGAGTAAAAAATATCAAATAGAATAAAATACAAATACTCAAGTAAAGTAAATGTACTCAGTTACTTTTCACCACTGTGTATAATGCAGAATGGCCCCTTGTCCTTGTCTTAGCTGTATGTCTATTTCTGTGTGTGTACATTGAGAGTGACGGAAAAAGAGTCAAATTCCTTTTATGTGTTTCCATGCTTCAATTGAATATGATACAGTTGCGCTGTGTATAAATTATAAAATTGATTTATAACCCAGCCGCATACCAAATAGTACCAATAATAAAATTTATTATTCTTTCATTCTTGTAAATGTGTCCCAAAAAACATTTAAGTATGTGAAACCCACTTTGCTGGCAGTATACTTAACCTTAGAAAAAAGCTAAAGGAAAAAAACAGAGACTTCAGATACAAATAATTTCATTTGCTGTGCCTAAGGAACTTCACTCAAATGTGTTTACCCTCATTATTACTGTATAGCTCCTTGGCAGTGTGGCCAGCTTAATATGGCGTTTACACTGCTTGTGATGGATTAAAAAAACAGCCTCCCTCAAGCAAACTCACACCACTGGCAACCTGTAGGATGTTAATTAGAGCAGACCCAAATTAGACTTGAAAATATATGACAGTTTATCATTACATCCCTTCAGACAGACAGGCATTCAATAAAGCTATAATAAAAATTCATATTCTGTCTGTCAGAATCAGGTTTACAAGGTAATAAGTGCTTCACCATCTTGTTTTTTTCCAACACAGGGTTGCTTCAGATGTACCTGAGTCCACAAGGAGCAGATATCTCCGACTGTCTGTACAGGTCTACAGTTACAGCCCCGGGTGAGGCACAGCTTTCGGGAACAAGCAGTCTAAAGGGAGAGCCTACAGTTTTTAGTAACTGATGATGGACGAACCCCCAGGGTGGAGCTGTGCTGCTGTATGATGGGCCAGTAAATAGGGGGAAAGGCAAGCTCGGTGGACAGCACTCCTACAACCGGCTGGTGAGGCTGGTTGCCGTAGCGCTCCCCCGTCATGAAGGGGAAAAGTGGAGGAGAGTGAAGGCGGAGGGGGCACCATGAAACATCAGAGTCTGAAGGAGCAAGAGGTGGGCAAACATCCTTTGTTTCAGCCACATAAGGAGGAGGAAGAGGAGGAGGGGGACAGCAATGAAGAGGAGGGATGTTTCTGTCAACATGTGATGTGGTGATGTCCTGTTTGTCTTTTGCCCTGACTTCCTCCTGTCCCATGGTGCTGCGATGTGGTAACTCCTCAAGACTGTGGTCTCTTGAGAGTGGGGAGCATCTCTGACCTTTACGAAACTTTGCCCTCCTGTTCTTGAACCATACCTGGACGAGAGAGTAAAACAGCAAAGGTAAATGGATCTTTATAGTGCCGTTCATACAAGAAAGTTTCAAAGTGCTTTGTAACATTTATACTTTAAATTGAAAGCAACTCTAAAAGACTGAATAAAAAATGTGAACACATGTCCAAATTCAGAGACAATTATAATCTATAATTCTATGTGAAAATGAAAGTGAAGACATAATAGCAAACAATATGCTTTTGACCCGATTCTATTCTTTCACGATACATGGGTGCCGATTTGATTTGTTTGTGATTTGATTTTATTGAGTATTGCAATTATTTTCCTTCTTTAACAAAAATAAACGTTGAATAATACACTAGAGATAATATATTGTGTGACATTTCTAAAAAGTAATTATCTTAAAAGGAATGCACATTGCATTGCAGTCAGTCAGTCTGACATTTATTACATTTTTTTAAAGAAGTACATAACATACTGTATATCTGTTGCATTTTCTACTATTGCTCTGGAAACTGATATGACGTAGCCACCGTCAGCAGTACCGTATAAACAGAAAATATTTAGGTGAATCATTTGTAAAAAGATAAATAAATAAAATAAAAATCTAGATTCTGGGTAAAATAATTTGTTTTTAAAAATTGTCACAAAAAAATCACATTACATACGATTTTCTTTCCAACACTAATAGATAAATAGATAGATCGATAGGTCGATAGATCGATAGATAGATGTACTGTGTTAATCCTAGGGAAATTGCAACCGTGACAACACAAGTTAATTTTTTAACTATAAATCACTATATTTGTGTTGGGTGTTGAGTGTGCTCTCACCTGGATGCGAGCCTCAGGTAGGTTGATGCATACAGCTAGCCTCTCTCTCATGCCGACATCTGGGTACTGAGTCTGCTGGAAGGCTTTCTCCAGAGCTTGCAGCTGTGACACGGTGAAGGCTGTTCGGCTCCGGCGCTGCTTCTGCTGGTTGCCATACCGAGCCTCCAGGATAAGCTCTGGGCAGGACAGAGAGAGAAAAACAAAAAGTCATCACCGACGTGTAATCTGATGGATACTCAGGTTCTCTTTAATTTACTGTAGTAAGGAGCATGACAAGGATGTCATTTTCTATTTCCTCCCACATTTCAATGTTGTTTTTCTATGTTATCAGGGATGCAGTGGAGATTTGACCTTATATATTTTTTTAATTTGTTACCTCTTTTCTTAGACATAAATCAGTGAAGTATGAATTCATAGTAGGTTGTGCAGTAGCCTAGTTGTGGTGGATGCCAGATATAAACAGTGGTGAAAGATTATTATTTCTGTCAGAGTAGCAATACCACAAAAAACTCCATTACAAGTCCTGCATTCATTATTTAACTAAGGTTTATCAACAAAACAATGCAACAAAATGCGGCTGTGGCTCAGTGGTAGAGCGGTTGCCTGCCAATCGGAAGGTTGGTGGTTTGATCCCCGCCCCTGCAGTCATTGTCGAAGTGTCCTTGGGCAAGACACTGAACCCCGAGTTGCCCCCGGTGCTGCGCATCGGAGTGTGAATGTGTGTGAATGTTTATCTGATGAGCAGGTGGCACCTTGTATGGCAGCCCCGGCCACAGTGTATGAATGTGTGTGAATGGTGAATCTTTCCTGTAGATTTAAAAGCGCTTTGAGCAGTTGTTAAGACTGGGAAAGCGCTATATAAATACAGCACATTTACATTACATTTACATTCATATGCAGCATATCACTGTTGACGCTGGTTGTGATGGAGCTTGTCTAAACTAATTTAAGGCATTTAAATAATTTCAGTGCAGAATATCTTATTTTTATTACCTTCATTTGCAAAGCAACCAGTGGTGAAATAAATAGGCTACTTAGATATTTTACTTAAGTAAAAGTAATGTTCATTTAAGCTTTTTTTTTTTTTAAGTCAGTCTGTATTAGGCTAAATTAAATACATTTTAGTCCTGGAGAAGACAAATCATTTTAAACCTCAGACTAAACTGTGAGATTGAAGTTTCTGAGTCACTTGAAGGGTTTGAAGGACTGAGACCCACCTGCCAGTCTCTCAGCCACAGAGAGAGTGTGCACTGCAGGGCTGGCTGCAGAGTAGACGTGGTACTGCTCCGCCATCTGGTGGTGCAGGTCGAACAGCATGGAGTTAACACCGTGGAGGGGATACACACCACCGCTGGACGGCCCGCAGAAATTCAAGGAGTTCATATTGAATCTAAGGAAATAGAAAGACTTATTTAACTGACTGAAGGGTGAATTTTTAATAGTGAAAGTGAAAAAATAGTGATTATTAGCTTCTAAAAGTGTGATGTCAAGGGAGAAATTGGTTCAGAATGAACAGATAATCTGGTATTATTTGATACTTTGATAAATTGTTGGAATGAGAAGCTAACAGATAAAGTACGACAGAACATGAGGGACTTACATTATTTCTCAACGCCCCCTAAAGTAGCCTATTATAATTACCATTAATCTCCTTTTGCCCTTTCTTGTTTTTTTACTAGTCACTGTTCCGATTGGGAACTCTGTGTTTTATAAGTTTATTAAAATGTCTGTATGAATTGGAAAAAAATATGTTGGGCGATTCAAAAATATTAAGTAAAATTAGTATTATTATTATTAGTAGGCCTAGTAGTAGTCGTAGTAGTAGTAGTAGTAGTAGTAGTAGATTTCTTACGAATTTGGTGACATTTCTAATCTTTAACTCCAAATACTCAAAATGCGACACCTATTTTGCATATTATATCCATAAAAGCAGCTCAAAATCTGATTTCGTTGTTATCCGTCATGCAATATAGATACGCCAATCCACTCTGTCAGGATTCCGTGATAAAAAAATACAAACAACAAAAAACAAAAAAAACGGCATACCTGCAAAACCGGAGAGTGAGATCCACGTGCGCTTTTACGCACAGAAGTCCGAACCTGGTGAGCAGAGTAGTCCAGTATTTCCTAGTCCAGTTTGGGCCTTAACCCCTCGCACACCAGTGCTCTTTGTCGTGGCACGAATAAATTCTCCGAAACCATTCTCACCCACGACTATTTAAGAAGCATTTACCCAGGCTCCCCTCAGCCATTAGCCAATAGAAAGAAAGGTATTAGCCGGGATTAGGTGGGATGAGGGAAGAGTGGGGGGTTGCAAGGAGCTCAAGTTTTTTGAAACTATTGAACTTGAGAGATTTATGCCAAGGATCCCCCTATAAGCGAGCGTTTCATTCCCTCCCGTTAAAACAATTAAAACAATGTGGTCGGCTAATCTCCGAGGCAAGACAGATTAAAATAACAGCCTTTGATTGTGCTCTCCTTCTCAGTCCTCTTTCTCAGACCGCTGCCTTTGACAGTCTCCCCTCTGAGGGTTTTTTTTCTCTAAGGGTTTGTTTTGCTAACAGGCACCATATTTTGCCCATAAACTGTCACCATGTGAAGTTAATCTGAACCTCCTCAATGAGAACTATTTCTTTAAAAATCCATCTGAGCTAAATTAGAAGTCTTCCCAGGAAGAGCAGACAGGAAAACACAAACCATGAACAACATGAAGAGCTCTAAAAACGCTTTCATCACCATCACCTCTGGTACTTTTTATAAACCATAAACTAGTAGTGCAGTAACTGGGTGCATTTACTTGACTTAATTACAGTTTTTTTAGGTTAAGTGATTTTACCCAGACAACATTCACGATATAGTTGCAGTTTTTGAACGTACAGTATTTGTCAACATTTATAACTTCTTTTAAATTCATTCAATTCTACTAAACTAAATTGTCATTCATTATCTGTTTATACATCAGCTTCCACGTATGAGTGCCCATGGGAGGAGTTGTTGACAAATACATAAATAAAAACACCTATATCTGCTTACAACTACATTACAATGTGTTGTAATCTATTTATTATATATGTTTACATACGGATTGCTAAGTAGAGGGGTAAAAGTGTTACCTCTTACTCAAATACTTAGCATTTATTAAAAAAGTTTTTGTTACTAGAGTTACTTTGCAGATTCAAAAAAACTAAAAAATAAACAACAAATACATTAAGATGAATTATTATAGATCAAGATAATACTTAATTTACTATCATAAAAAAATTGATCTCAAAAAAAGATAAGACTTCATTGATCTTCTGAGGTAAATTCACAAGCTACAGTACCCGGTAGTATAGAAAGTGATTAAATTGTCGCCACCTTTATTAGCAGCAATATTAAAGTGATAAACACGTAAATGCATTAACACTTATGATCAAATAATATGATATATATTTCACTCTGAAATGGGCCATTCTCTACAATGACTACTTTCACTTACTTCTACACTGTGGCATTAATACTTTTACTTGAGTAAAGTATCTTAGTACTTCTTCCACCACTATTTTCCTATCAGGCCAAGTTCATTTTATTGATATAGTCCAGTTTCATGACCTGTACAACATTCATCTATCCTTACATCCTCAATTTGGACAAGATAAAACTTGATCGTACTTCAAAAGACATAGGAGAAAGGAATGTAAATATTAGTTTTAAAGTAGTTTCTTGTTAAGTATGTTTAAATGTAGTTGTATTTAGTTTTTCTCAGTTTACGACATAAAAACGTTAAGTAAACTTCCTGAGTAAACATCTCTAAAAATAAGTATTGAGTACGACTTTTTGCATACAATTAAGTATTGCAAAACTCATTTGCCATTATCACGCTACAAAACATAAATGATGATAAATAAGATGCTACAGGTACATTCCTCCACCCCATTCAACTACACATGATTGTGTATTTATAATCCCAGGTAAACATGTTTGATGTCTTGACAGTTGTGTGTGCACAAATATTCGTGGTTCACTTCTTCTTCTCACACTTGCACACAATCAACTGCTCAAACTTCCAAAATATGTGAAAATGTTTGTGCTCTTTTTTCCCCTGGCTTTTTCTTTCCTCCTCCTTTCGCCGTTCTTGGCTGTCAAGCTATATTAGTGTCCGATAGAAATAAGTCATTTAGAAGAGGCTCTGTCGGCCAGCCCCTCAGCCCCACTAAAAGCTCCAGGATTAGGTCCCAAAGGCCTTTGTCTCCGCAGCCCGCAGGATTAGGGGAGATTTACTGTGAGGAGAGAAAAAAAGTAGTTATTTCATGGCACTTTCATGATGAAACCTGGCCAAAGCTCTAGCTAGGGGGATTAGAGGCACACAAAGAGTGTGGTTGTATGTGACCCTCCCCATCCCAGAGCCACCACCACTGACTCACCGCCCCCTCCTTGGATCATTTCCCCTTCTGCAGGGCCAGGCAGGGCTTCACCTTCTACCAATGAAGACGATTAGGGTTCAGTCTAAATGAGTAATGGCCTCTTCAATTAGCACTGTCATCCAAAACTTGCTGATCGACAAAACCACTCAGTGAGCTCTAAACAACAACATCATATTCCACTAAATTAATCAGCAGTTTTGTGAATCCAAAATGAGAAACAGGCCTTGGTGCAGTAGGCCTAATCACCAGGATGTGAGTGTTTTGCATTAAAGCACTAGGTGCAGAGGTAAATGAGAAGTTACTGCATTTGAGTACCTCCTGTAGTGTTTAAAAAAGCTTAAAGGGAGTTATCCTGCTCTTAGAGGATCCACTTACACATGCATGGATTACAGTGAATAAAAGGCTAAGCCACATCACTGACAACAGACTCACCGCTGAACAGGTGGAAACCCGCGCAGGTTTAATAACTCTTGTCACATAGCAAGAGGGAATTACCGTAAGAAAATGACGTGAAAAGTGACCGTCAAAACATTCACTCTTTATCCCGCTTGATGGCAAATAACATGAAGTTGTTAAAGTTCAGCTAATAATCACATACTTTCATGTACTGTTGCAAACATACAGCTCGCTGAATTTATTGCAAAACGTTTGATGCGAGACAATACCTTCCATTACAATGGTTAATAAATCAGTAAGTAATCACGTTTTGGGACCTATTGGTGGGGATTGCTCTGGACGAAGGCCCACAGCGATAAACTGCATATTCATATACGTATCCAGCTATATTAATAAGAATAATGTATAGTTTATTAATCCCAGAAGGGGAAATTACAATTTACACTCTGTTGTTATTACACACAGGCCTAAATTACACACACATGCTCAGTACCTATGCATGCACTAACAGAGAGATGTGATGCGCGCCAAAAAGCAGTTAGGGGTTTGGTGCCTTGCTCAAGAGCACCTCGGCAGTGCCCAGGAGGTGAACTGGCACCACTCCAGCTACCAGTTCACCACCAGACTTTGGTTCATAAGGGGACTTGAACCAGCAACTCTCCAGTTCCCAACCCAACTCACTGAGCTACTGCCACACCAGCTAATTTAAATAACTCACATTACTGTACTGAGTGAACAGTGTGGTTAATATTTTAATAGTTTAATTTTGTGTGTAGTGTTTTCGTTTACAGGGTGAAAATGTTCCAACAAAACAAGTTGTTGTCCGAGACCAGAGGCACCAACGCTGCGCCCGAAGCTTAGCGTCGCCCAAGACAATTGTGATTGGTTTAAAGAAATGCAAACAACTCAAAGCATTTTTTCCTCCTATCCCAGAATGTGTGTGTGGTGTCGTCAGACCTTACGCCACAGCGCTGTCCAGATACGTCTGGCCTTGCACTATATTTATATTCAAATCTTAAATCTCAGACCACACTGATATTGCACTATTCCTTCCCTCTCTTCAATTAATATTGTATAATTTTTGTAAATTTCTAAATGGTATTGTATTGTTATACTATATCCTTAACAGTATTATTTATATTTTACTGTCCTTTCTGTTTTATTCTTATATGTTAAGTGAGTGTTGTACTTTGATAGTAAAGCTTAACAGGAGTCAAGCTGGTTCTGATTCAGATTAGAGGATTAACAACATGTATTACTCCATTACTAAATAGAAAGAATAAACAGCTGCCAACAGGATATTTCCCAACTTGGCAATTTTTATGGATTATAACAGATCAATAAAGCAATAGTTTATTTATTGTCCATTAAGAAAGTTTTTTAAAAGTCTATGGTTACAATTTATAAACACTTTAAAACAGTGATTTATCAAAAGACAGTACCAAAAGCTTTGATTTTGTAGGATTCATAAGCTTCCAAAACTAATAAAATGATCTGAAAACGTAATACTGAAAAAGCAAAAGGAAACACTTTGATTAATCAGGGCCGCTACTAATAGTTTTTTTCATTATTGATTAATCTGCCTATCATTCTCTTGATTAACCGTTTTGGCTCATTGCAAATGTATAAAGCCCCAAAGGACATTTTGAAATTGCTTTTTTTGAAAGACCAACAGTCCAAGCCCAAAAGACATTTTTTAGGTAGTTTATTATAAAGGAGACTAAAACACCAACAAATGCCATTAATGAAGCTGCCTAAAGGGATGTTTTGGGGGCATTTTTGCTTTAAAAAATGGCTGATTAGTTTTTTTATCCATCAGTTGATCAACTAATCGTTTCAACTCTAAATAATTTTACTTCAGTTTGGATAATATCTTCAGTTGAGAGAAATGATAAACAAAAAAATGGGCTAACTCAAAAATAGTTATTGAACAAATCTGATCTAGATTTCTCATCAGGTTTTCAGCTGTGGATGGTCTAGCAACATATGTGCATTCAACAGGTTCAAATGTGACAAAGTCGGAGCTGTCAGTTTTTGGTTTAGTGGGAAGATATAATTGAAAATATAGCCAAAATTAACTAAATCTATTTGGAACGTAAACGATCACAAAAACAAAAAAACACACAATTGAGAACCTGGGAATGGAGAACTACTTGGCATATTTGCTTGAAAACGTACCTAAATGATAAACCAATTAACAAAGTTGCCGCTTAATTTTTTGTCCATAGACTCATAAATCATCACCAATAATTTCAGCTCTAGATCCAAAGCACCTGTTGTTTCATTAAAGTTGATTAAAGTATTTATGAACATTGCATAGGTGGAAATTGGGGCGCCGTGGAAGAAAATGAGGTTGGATGGAGGGGCAGTTGATTTTCTTTTCTTCTTTTTGTTCACTAAGAGGATTTTTGTCAATGTCTCCTGTTTAACAGATGTTTCAGCGAGCAATCCTCCCCTTATGTTCAGGCTTTCTTTAATTACTTATCAAAAGTGGAAATTTGTATTGACAAGAGCCTGTCAGAAGGGGACCTTTGTAGGCAGTTAACTCAAAGGAAGCCCCCCCCTCTCAGACACCAACTGGATTGATCGGGATGCCAAACACAATTGAAGGGCCTTTTGGGGCCACGGTGATAGTCCAGGAGCGTGTGGGCCCAGGAGGGGAAAGCTAAAGACTTCTTCATCGGGGTGAATCGATAAGGCCGGCTGGCCTTTGACCTGAGGGAGACGGGGAGAGCGGGCGGTGGTTCAGTTGCTCTTCTTAAGCCCCGGGATCACGCTGTGAGGCCTGACACTGGCTATGACACACTCAGAGCTTAGAGTGACATTGACCCGGCTGCAAACACCCCAAGTACACACAAAAAAAAATCTAACACACACACACACACACACACACACGACTTTAGTTCAGAGAGTGGAGTTTAAAGGAGAAGATCATTTTAAGGAACCAATCCGTTAGTCTGATTTTATCGATCTAAAATGAGTCTGAGAAATACATTACACTCTAATAGTTCTTCCTTTATAAGACCTTAAGACTTATTACCTTCCAATTAGCTTCTTGTGGTCTCCTGTGCAGCCCTTGGGAGCGCTGCAATAAGCAGCTACACCAGCAGATCAATGAGAGGGACTGAGTAAAGATCAGTCTTTTAATTGTGTGAGAGTGCTATAGATTAAATAGTGAGAGCGGGGCACAGACAGCTGCGGGTTTCCCGAGGGTCAAGGGCACCCAATGTGGGCCAGACCGGAGTGCAAGGGGTGAACTCCAACCAACACAGAGAGAAAACAGACCCTGACCTCTTTAAGCCATCGTCTGTTTAGCACCATTGCTTAGGACCCAGTGATAATACGAGCTGTGTAAACAAAGATTTAGTTTTGAGTTTTATCCAAACAGAAGAGGTATTAAAGGTGCTCTAAGCGATGTTGGGTGACAGCACTTCTTGTTGACGTTCAAAGTATTTTCAAACAAAACGAGGCTAGCTTTTCCTTCCCTCCTCCTTTTCCCGTCCTCTTTCCCTCCCTTCTGTGCTTCCGCGCACTAACCCCCCAACTCCACTCCCAAATCCTTCTTGACCATTTTTGGCTGGAACACTGTTGCTTTGTGGTGCAGGTGGGCACAGTTTATTTTTGTTGCCGTTTGTAGACACTGAGCTGTCTACAGTCTATATACCTTATATGTGAACAAATGTGGATGCTGCCTGCTCTAGATTTAATGGCCTTCCCCTTGTTCCCCTTCCTATTTCTGTGTATTATGACTAACCTGTTGACTAACCTTTTTCTACGGTTTCTCATGCTGCAAGATTAAGTTACATGTATAACATCTTTTAAGTTCTGCCTACAGTATTATGATTCTTTAAATGCACTTTCAACCATCTACTGGTCTTATTCTGTTATGTGTATTAAAGATCTCAGAATACCAGAGCTGCATATGAGTTATTTATGATGCAACAGATTGAGAAGCTCTCCTAAAAATACCTTTTGAGCTGAGCTGTTTTGTTAAAGCAAAAATGGAAATATGCTGCTTTTCCTTTTCTTTTCTGATAGTAAACGGAATATACTTGTGTTTGGAGCTGATAGTCAGACAAAACAAGACATCTGAAAACAAAAGTCACTTTTACTTCTGAGCATTTTTTACCTGGCATACCCAATAATCAAAAAAAATATCAAAGTATCATGAGCAGTAGATTCAGGATGAAGGCTGGATCTGCAGTGAATTTTACATTTTTGCTCAATTAAATTATTTTAACAATTAAGCGATTATCAAAATAGTTGTTGATTATTTTTTAATGAATGACTTAACTAATGGTTTCAGTCTGCAGGCAGTAAAGTGTTTATTTGTTTTGGCACTCGTTGAGATAATACAGCTCTTCATCTCTCAGCATGGGCTCAGTTTTGGGGCCCCGGCCCGCAGCTTCCCCCCGCTAGTCAAAGGTGATCACGGGGGAGAGAGAAAGAGGCTCTGATCGAATTTGATAATGAAGACGACCCCTCTAAGCTGCTTTGCTCCACATGTTCAAAATCTCTGCAACACTCAATAAACACTAGGAAGGCCCCCTCCCTGTCACTGGAACATTGTGTAGGTATTGATCCCAGCTAACTGGCTCTTTTAATACCTGGGGTCTGTGGCCCGGCCTGGGGAAATGCATACTGACATGTGACGGGAAGAGCTTAACAGGCAAACACACCGAAGAAAAGATGGGCCTCCCAGTTTAGCATTTCTCTCCCATTTTTTCCCAATTTACACATCTGCTGAAGAAAGGAGAATTATGGCCGCTGCACCTGCTGTTAAAGGGACATATAGACTACAAGAGCCCCGGCACTGTACTGAGAAAAAGCTGTCACACTGTCAAAAACTATTTGTGCAGCAGAGGTGGAGGGAGTATTCAGAGCTTTCACTAGAGCAAAAAGTTGCAATAAAACTCTAAACATACTAGCGATTCTATACTTCTATAATGATAGCTTTACTAAAAAGAAAAAGTTCTGAAACTAAAGTACCATCAGCAAAATCTACTTTATTAAAGTCTTTTAAGAAACAACATCAGCATATAAGTCAACTTCCCAACATGCATTGTTTGAGTTAAACCTCTCCAGTCTTTTTGTAATTAAAATAAAACATACATGATGGAAACCTGCTTTGTTTTTAATAAATGTTAAGATAGGTCATGTGTGTTTCTTTTCATAATAATAAAAACAACTAAGCATGATTAAGGTTGGTGTCGATTTCAGTCCCTAAACCCTGTAATTTGAAAACAATCACTGGAAGCAGCTTTACATATCTGTGAACTCCAACATCAGCAGCTGTAAGTTCTGAATGAAACTAAGGAAATGTAAACAGAAAGCAAATCTGTCTGTAATGTTTGTCAGTGTGTGTTGATTCAACTTATCATCTTAAGGTTCAGTTAACTCACTTTTTTAAGGCAGAAGAACTTTTTGTGAAGTTGAACCATCTTAAAAATGATTTAGTGGGGACGCCTGGGTAGCTCACCTGGTAGAGCCGGTGCCCATATGTAGAAGTTTACTTCCTGACGCAGCGGGTTTGACTCCAACCTGTGGCCCCTTGATGTCACTCCCGCTTTCTCCCCCTTTCATTTCTGTCCTATGAAAAGGACCTAAAAAAAGGCCTAAAAAGGTATTTACAGTGTGTACATTCTGTTGGTTAGTTGATTCTGTAACTAATAAACTGATCAAATGTTTTGTATGTACAATTTTACTAAGCCAAATGACTAGTAACTATAGCTGCAGGAAAAAGTACAATATTTCCTTCTGAAATGTAGTGGAGCAGAAATAGAAAGCAGAATAATCGAGTAAGTACTGTATCTCAAATTTTAAATCTACATACTGTTAATATGTAAAGACAGAACATCATCTTCTTTTAACTAATACCTTTTAATAGAAAAAGATAAACAACCAAAATTGAACAAATACAAAAGGAAACATAGCATATTTACAGCACTCGAGTTTTCTTTCAGTCATTTTCAACATAAAACAGTACAGGTTAGCTGGTATTAAATGATAAGTGTTTGTGATTAATAACCCAGGCCAAATTTAACAATACTGAACCTAATATTGTCATACCTTCTGTCACAATGATTTCCGTGGCTTTATTTCATGCAGTGCACATGACACAGAGACACTCATGGATATAGTATCACTATTTTGTTGTAGCTATAAAATACAGTGATTTATTCCATCAACCATACCAAATAGGTGATAACCAGAAACTTTACATTTCTGCTGAGGATCTTTAATATGATCAAGTATTATTGGATTACTTAGGTTTTGAGAGCCAACCAACAAAATTAACTGGATAAACAGAGTGTCAATGAGTGAAAAAACAATGTGGAAAAACACAAATGCATTTACATAGCCATGTTTACAGACTATCACATCAATGTACTTAAGTGTAACTAAGTGTAACTAAGAACAGGTAATGTGTTATGCATTGGAAGCAATTGCTTTAATAACACAGATGAGGTACTCAGACTTGGGCCCTACACACCAGAGAGTTTATATAGTGCAATTTAGGCTGAAGACAGCCTGGCATGAATATCATATTAATCATCATTGTTCAGCGAACAATGCCCCATTATTTTAATAACTTCTTCTATAGAAAGGGTTTATTCATATAATTGTTTGAGGCCTCAAAAGAGATACTGCTCAAAATAAACAAATATACATTCTAAGTAACATTATTTAGAACTGAAATACTAATACGAAAATGAAAACACTTTTAATTTGGGTATTGCTTTAAAGGGACTGGCAGTTCTTCAATTCAGTAGGTAGCAACAGCAAACTTCCATCTGCACTGAAGCATCCCTCCCACCCCACGACACTCTGACCGTAACTCTCTTGTTCAGGAGGCATGTGCAGGCCTCCTGAACTTCTCTGTCTCCCTGACTCGGACATGAAGGCAGGAAGTAGAACTGTGGGAAGTGTAGCAGAGGGGTATGAGGTCACCTTTTGACTTTTGCATCCTCTTTGATCTTCCAGAACATCAGCTCCATGCAGGCAGATGCATCTTCGCTCGAGTCGTGGCCCTCCACTGGGAAAAAAATAGGAACACAATTATTCCTTTTGTACCTGAATACCGTAATAAACATGTAAAAAGCTACAGTAGCATGGTTGTTGTGCTAACATTTCATAATAAGCACTGAAAACAAAGTACAGCTGAGATTGAGACAAACTATGACTACACGTGAAGATGGCCCAAAAGCATCACCAAAGTTAATACAATTCATCCTGAGAGGGGCACGTGTGTACAAAAATTCATAGAAGAGACTGCTGCTGCTTCTTTAGGGATATTTGACCCTGAGACGGTTTTAGTTAGTCCTAAATAGACCTTAAGTAGTGACGGAGAAACAAGACTTTGTAAAGTTTGAGGCGTTTCAAGCAACTAGACTTAATGGGTGTTAACTCTCTGTTGACACATGAGGGACATCTGCTGGTGACAAGGATGCAGGGCAGTCAAACTGTATTGGACCGAATCATATCTGCAGAGGATTTAAGACAGACAAAGTTCTAAGATACAGACTTCCTCTGGGTAGGATGTGATAAACCACACATACATATTCAAAAGTTTGAATTTAGAGCCGTTCTGGAGCCGTTGGAAGGGACCTGCAGCTGCTGTGTGTCTATGCAGCCCATTAAAACATTGGGCTATACAAATGAATTTGAGGTTAATTTGACTGTAATCCTTGAAAAAAATGTTATTAATTGTAATTTGGCAGGCCTGAATTTGCGGGCTATCCTTCAATAAAACATGCTCAACAGATGAAGATTTACTGATGCTGACTGATCAATCTGTTAATCTTTAGTGGTTTGCATGGAATTTGATATGAATCTGTTACAAATGGAGATTATGTGATTATGCTGCTCTCTGGGCTTTTTGTGTAACTAGGGCCATGTTTATGTGACAGGGGATTATGTTTGATGTGTGTAATGGGAATGCAAACTCTGTGCGATTTTTCCCACCGTTGTCCTGGATGATGCGTTTGAGGTGGTCGGACATCAGGTTCCTCAAGGCACGTTTGTAGGGCAAGCCAAGGCGGTGAGGAAACACAATGGCCGTGTCTACAACTGAACTGTGGATTAGCTGGAGGATTGGGAGACAGAAAGACAACCGTTTTTATTTCAGTCCAGATTTAACAGTAGAAACAAGGACAATTAACGCACTCCTTTTTCTTACTGCACTGCTCTGCTTGAATTTAGGCATTTTTGAGCTCTCCAAGAGAAAACACCTGTTAAAACATTCTCATTGCTCATCTCATTTGTGCTAAGTTTCAGTTTTCAGTCATTCAGATTTGTCAAGAAAAGTCACTGAATGAGTATTCAGTAACTTAAAGCCAGGATTCGAAATCATTAAAGATTTACTTAAGAATTAAGTTTCCTTTTCCTTAATCTTTGCAACATTTTGCAGTTTCAAAATACTTTTTTGTTGTGACTGATAGCGGGACCGAAGCAGTAACGGGCAACACAGAGGAACAATATTCACATTGTGGAAAAAGATACCATTGAATGAATTGGTTAAAAAAAAAAAGCACCTTACAGGTTAATGAAGAGCCACAATACCTTCAGAGCGAGCAAGTCACTCTCCAGACTGTGTCCTATGAGGATAGATTCAGCGCTGAACATACTGAGCAGCACGGCCTGAACATCTCTCAGAGTGATGGTGGTGCTCTCCAAGTCCTCCTCCGTCACACCTGAAAATCTGGTAATTACATACAAGATGTATATACTGCGTTTAAAACATTGTGACTGTTTAAGACAATGATTTTACCAGTTAAATTCCATGGCAGACACGACCCATGCGGCGACCCTTGTGTTGCGGGAAACAAACTCACCGTGTGTTGTAATCGACCACTTTGCTTTCAGGTTTGACAAATGTATCGTAGATGACTTTCAACTCAGAGTCGATGACCGTCACCCGTGTCAGTTCCAAGCCCTGCTTTGTGTAACACTGATTCAGAGGAAACAAGACGCACATTCATGTAACTTTGAATACAAAATAAAAAAAAACATTATGACAAAAAGAGACAAATTATTATTTTCATCTTAATTTTACTCCTCCTGTAACAAACATATTCAGCACAGAGTTATTTGTATTAAACTGGCCAATTATACATCAATTCTAAAATCAAATACACACACACAAGGTGGCAATTTGGCAGATGGCAGACATATTGTGCATTTAGATTAGACGTTTCTCAGCACTCACCATCTCACAGTCCAAAGCAAACACCCCTCCATTGCCATCTGGGGATAGAGCTTTACTGAATGTTGTGACATAGCCATCAAATGATTCTTTACGCCCGTCCTGAACATGTTGCTGCGAGAATAATAATAAATGTTAAGTCTGGTGACGTTTTCTTTTATGAATGTCTTTTTTTTTTTTTTATGTGCAAAAATTACTTAAAACTAGCAGATGAGAAGTTTTGTTGTGAGAAGTGCTTCAAATAAAGGCTCGTCTTTAGTGAAAAGACACCGAAAGCACCGAAAGTTACACACAGCACTGAAATCTGATATTGTTACACATGCCAGAATCCTTTCCCATTGAAGGATATCCTTAAAGGGACCAAAAACATTTTTCACTAAACAGGTCTTTAGTGTAAGGTCATTGTACTGTAATTTAAAGTATTTTTAAAGTTAAATTGTTTTCAGTGCCTCTCTCCATTAGCTTGTCTTTATTTCATTGTTAAAGTCCAGCCCATACATCTGACTATTACACATGCAAAAAAGGTTAACTAATAGTTGTTGGCTTGGAAAGGATTATACCTTACAAACTTGGCAGCCTGGTGTGCCAACAGCCGCAGCACAGCAGCTGTAGTTGGTCTCCCAGCCTCCAGCGACTAACAGACAGCAAAAACACGAAAACATGAAAGAACAAGTCGGACAGACAGACGTAAATAAAAGTTGAGAAAATGGGTGGAGACTTTGGCAGTGTGAATTACAATACAAAAGGCCAAAATGAGCATTCATGAAATTGTTTTTAGTAACAATTTTCACTAAATAAATGCAAACAAGCATACCTTTATGTCTGCGCAATCGTCCCCAGTGAAAAGTACATTCCTCTTTTCGTATACAGTTGCCACTGACATTGATCTTATACTCCGCTCCACATCGACAGCATATCTTGTTGAAAGCTGGAAAACACATCCCAGAGTGTCAGTCAAGTAATTGCTAGACCACTAATGTAAATGTAAATTAGTATTGGTCATTGGAAAATGAGTGAGAGAGCTATAGGGTCATGCAGTTACTCACGATCGGAGATGGCCTTTTTCTCGGGGAGGTTGTAAATGACGGCTTTGCCGGCAGCCTCTGGGCTTGCTCTCGGGTATCCGTGCTCCTGGAGCTGCTCCTCTGTCATCAGGTATGCCTGCAGCTTCCTGTACAGTGTAGCTCCTACAGTGGGACACAGCAACAAGTTAAACTGATGTCCTTGTGCATGATGTGAGAAATCCTACACTGAATACATGGAAGATGGAAAAAGGGTTTTCCACTCTGAAAAGTTGATCATAAATACTTATGCATGTGGAGAGACAACAATAGTTGCAAGAAACTTTCAACACAACCTGATAAATGTTGACTGCATTTAACATTTGGCTTAACAGTTGCAGGCTAATATAATTACTGGGCTGCAAATACTGATTACTAGCATACATTTATTTAATCTATAAATTAGGGTTAATTAGGGACACTTAAAGTTACTAATACGTTTGACCCACATGTTTTTTTCTAATTGATTAATCTGTTCTTTTGTTTTTCTCGATTAATGTATTTTTGCAAGTTAGACAGTGAGCAGGAGTTCTGTTTAAAAAAGATATTCCTTCTGACATCAGGTCATGGGGCAGGACGTTTGCTGTTAAAAAGGACTTAGAGATTGTCACATGGTTATGTGAACAGTTCCACTCTTAACGGTCTTGACGTGTCACAGACACAGAGACTTGAGTTTCTTCTATTTTTCTCATTTTTTTTGGTTCCATTGTCTTTTTGATTTTATCAGACATATAATCTGCATTTTTATGTTGTTAGGTATGTGATCCGGTTACTGAAGTAAAACAGAATGAGAGAACAATAAGAATGACATGTTCTAGAAATATGTTTACAACAATTCTAGCAAAAAACAACTGAAAACACCGCAAATGTAATTCTTCTTTTCATTATGACTAAGAAAGAAAAAGGAAGAACTAGAATAACAGCATTGTAGTTGGATGCAAACCAGTAAAGTTGTAGTTTACATCCTGTCTGTGAAGAAAGACATTATATATGTGGTAAAGACTTAAAAGGAATTTAATAAACGGGTATTAAGTGTATTTTTGGCTAAACAAGAATGCTTCACACACATATTTGACCCGGCAGCACAGAGGATCTAAACAGTCACCACAGTGTCAAGTTGGGCACCCAAGATTAGTGTTACCAATTTAGTATGCAACCAAATGTCTCCTCTTATGGTGTTACAGTGTTAAATAATTGCCAGAAAAGTGTTTTTGCACATTTTATGTGCAATTATCTTTGGTGGGGTGCAAATGTTTCACCTAAACAAGTTCCTTTCCAAGATTATTGTGCAGTCAGTGTTGCTGCGTCCGATTGTGATTGGTCTGGCTATGCAAGACCATAGAGACCTTGACCTTTGACCACTGCATTATAATCCTCATCTTTGAGACCAAGTGGACTTTAAGAAATTCTCTCAAGGTGTTCCTGAGGTATTGCATTCACGAGAAGGGGACTGACCTACGTACGTACGTACGGACAGAAGACAACATAAACGTACCCCCCACGACCACGGCTGTCGCCGGTGCGGAGTTGTAAAAATCTAACTTACCAATGAGTTTCTCCTCCTGCTGTTTACCCATCCGGTTGACAGTGAAGCTGGTTGTAGCAGCAAGGCGACCTCCCAGAACTTCTTCGTGGGACTGAGCCCTCCTGTTAGCAACTAACCCTGGGTCCTCTGCAGAGAAACACACACAAACAAAGAAGTTACCACTGAAACGTAGTCTGACCACCAGATTACATTTCTGTTCAAATGCTAGAAACTATTTTTTAATGCTCATTTATACACATGTGAGGACATCAACTGATGTGTTACTGTGCAGTGTATTATTATTACTACAATATACTGTATTTGGCACATTTGATGCAATTCATAGTTTTGTGTGTGTTCTCATGTAACTAAACAAAAGCATCATGCGCATGTTGACTAAGAGTAAATACTGTATGGTGTACTGCACAGGGACTGAGGTGACATACTGGTGACAGGCGATGGACAGGAGCTGCACTTGCTGCGGAGCTTCTTCAGAGTGTTGACAGCTACATTGAGGTAGATGTTCTTACTGCTGCTGCGCTCATACACCAGCTTCTCCTCGTCAAGGGCCTGAAACAGTCAAACCTCTGTCACTGTCAAAACCACAACAAACTTGTTCAACTGATGCTGACGATTATTGAATCTCCTCTCCGCATTCAAGACGGGGTTTGATGAAAGCCAGCGGCATTCTCTACGACGTGAACAACCACCTTATTTAAGACATTTTCAAAACTATACATGGTTTCCAAGGTAGGTTAAGTGTTGATGGGACAGAAGAAAAAAACATCTCTCTTGGTACAAATAGTGAAAACTGGGTGTGAATCATACCATGTTGAAGGCAACGTCCTCTGATGAGCAAAATTTTACGCATTCATCTATGAAAGCATTAAGGTAGCGCTGGCGGATGTTGTTGGGAACTTTGGCCCCAAACTCAATGGGGATGATGGGGCGCTTCATTGAACTACTCTGAAAAAGTCAAAACAGAGAGAGAAAATCCAAGGTTATGCAGGGATGTTCAGACATTAAACTCTTGTAAAAAAAAAATGCCTGGGGGGATACCTTCAGTGTGGGTGTGTGTGCCACCCTCCTCTGCATGACAGTGGACGTGGTCTTTGGCAAGATGCCAGCAGTGGTTTGGGCCTTGACAGTCTGATGGGTCTGGCTGGGGGATAACACTCGCCTGGCAGCTGACTTAACTTCTGCAGGACCTGGTCAGACACACATGTGACTTTCTACTTCGGTCTAACAGTCAAAATAGTTCCCTTCAGAAATGATCAGGGGAAAGCAGTGGTACACTTGTGTAAAAATAAAAACAAAAGCTGAATCCTGTTACAATACAGAATAGTGGAGGCACTCATACTTGTTTTGGAGGATGTTGTCTGTGGGCTGGGACGGTGTGCTATTCTCTTCCTCTCTCCGGACAAGACAGGGCCGGAGCTCTGAGAGGAAGCTTTGACTGAAGCAGAAAGCTGAGCAGCTTGCTGCTGTGCCATCTGCATACGCTTGTAGCAGACCTCCTGGGCTGAGAGTCTCTTGTACGGACGCACCACAGTCGTAGAAGGAGCGTCACTCTGATAAAAACAGAATCACATTTTATTCAAAAGTGACCAGTTTGTTCTTAATACAGGCAAGGAAAAAAATCCAGTTATTCTTTGGCTTCCTGCACTAGAGATTAAGTTGGGGACTACAAGGTAGTTTTAATTTGAAGCACCTGAAATGTGTACATGCATATCAGCTACCTCCCTGTTGAATATCTGACTTTGGTAATGATAATGGGAATGCACAACAGCAAATCAGATATTATAAAAAGCAATTTGCACACTTAAAGTGTTTTTTTTAATGTTTATATAGATTCTGCATGTCTACACTTATTGTTAAGTAGCTTACTGTCAAACATATAGTCTATTTAAAAAAATACAGCCTGTACGAGCTGTGGCAATGTTTTCAAATAGTTTTTTCCCTATTTGATTCCTCGTTTGTGCTACCACCATTAATATTTAAAGAAGCAAGCATGTGACCGGAAGGTCGTCGGTTCAATCCCCAGACTGACAGGATAAAATTGATCAGGTGGAGTCACCTTGACCTTGCTTGAACACACTGATCCCATTCACACAGTTACGCAGTCATACCTGGAAGCTGCCCAGTACAACCACAACCACTGAGCAGCTTCCAGGTATGACTGCGTAACTGTGTGAATGGGATCAGTGTGTTCAAGCAAAAGAGGCTGCCTCTCAGTGAACCTTACCAGAATGATAAAGGTTTAAAAAAAAAAAAAAAAAATCAAAAAACCCCAAGGAGATTCCTTACTGGTATCCCTACCTCTGGCTTCACATGTACATGCTCCAAAGACAGGAAGGGAGTTTCCCACACAGAGACATACAGGGTCAAGAGCAATAGTAATGTGACTTAATTAGAATATCTTCAGCCCTGATTGGTTAAAGTCAAGGTGACAAACTTACACTTCCTTTGGCAACAAAATGGGAGACTCTCTTCTTTTGGCCGGGAAAGAGAGAGGTTAATGCGCCTTCTGTGCTTCTCTCCTCCTCTGAATCCCTGGAGGACTAAGAGGGCACAACATGGCATGTTTAGCTGGCTTGTTCAAAATATGACACTAGTGAAAAATAAAAATAAAAAAAATAAAAAGATAGTATTTGGTAAAGGAAAAAGACAACTAAAGTGCAACAGAATGGATACCTGTTTAGCTTGCCTTCCCTTGTCCTCCATCTTCACATCCTTGGATTCATTGAAGATCCGCAAACACTCCTCCATGGGATCGGAGTCAAAGTCCAAATCATCCTGGAAACTAGAGAAGTCGATTCCAACATCGTCGACTTCGCCGTTACCTGCCCCGCTGCCCACCACACCGCGATCCCCCTCATCGTCAGAAGAAGACGGAGTCAGCTCTGACGCTTTCCTCTTGTTCAAACGTCCCCTCTTTAAAGCATCAGCAGATTTTCTCACCAACACTTCTTCGTGTTCGTAGTCATCATCGCCGTCATCGTCCATCACTATTGGTTCGACCTCCTCTGGGCTCTCATCTCCAAAGAGATCAGCATGACTTAGACTTCGCCGTTTGTCCTTATGTCTTTTCCCATTTGATGAGCTGACATTTTGCTTCACCCTATCTTTACTGTTGGCAGAACTCCCTTTAAATTTACTGCTATTGCTCCCGCCACTAGAACTACTTTTGCAAATGTTCTTTATATCCCTTTCTCTTTTACTGTTATCAAGTTTACCATTTTTCTGCTGCCGGTCCTTATACTTGCTGTGTTCCTTTTCCTTCTCTGATATTTTGCTTTTCTTGATTTCCCTTGCACCATTTTCTCTATCTTTATCTCTTTTGCTTGAGTCTGTTTTTGCTTTTTCAACAGCTTTGATCTTTCCATCACTTCTCTTTTCGTCTCTGGCTTCACTCTGAACTTTATCATGTGTCTTAACCTTAACCGCAAATTTCCTATCGTCTCTTGTTCCATGACTCTTGTTCTCCTTCTTTGCAGAATCCTGGTTTGAGTTCTTTATCGACCCTTTGTTTTTACTGCTGCTGCTACAACTAGGCCTACTTTTACTACTAAACATTATGTTTGCTTCCTTTTCAAGTTTATGCACTTTCTCAGATTTGGCAATTTTTTTGTGGCTAGTTTGACTAGCCACCTTCTTTTTCTCTAAAATGTCCTTTTGTTTATTATCTTCCTTGATGTCTGAGTCCCCTGCCAAGTCCTCTGTATTCCTCTGTGTCAGTGTATTTTGCATACTATCAGTTTTTTCTTTTCTCTCCTTCCCCACAGCGTCCCAAAGAGAAGCATTTTTGCCTTTTTTCTGCTGGAGATTGCTTAGCGAGGTGGGTCGATACTCCGTTCCAGAGCTCTCCCCATCAGAGTCAGAAAAAGTGTACTTTTTTGAGTCTACACTCTGCTGTCGTGTTTTTTTCAGAGCTACAACATACTCTGATATAGCTGATCCTGGTTGTTTGTGTATGGTTCGCTGCTCCGTCTTAACAGTTTGTGCATCCCGGTCCCTCTTGCTTTTCGCTGCGATTCCTGCTGAGTAGTTGGACAGCGGGTCATACTCCATATCTGTAGATGGTTTTGAATTGTCAACAGTGTATTTACACTTAGAGGATGTGGAGTTTGAGTACTTTGGACTGGGGGGAGGAGAGGGGAGTTGAGGTGTGTGTGTCCGAGATGGAGGCTTTCTCACTGAAGTAGGAACATATTCCATTGAGTTACTATTGTTCCCCTTGTTGTCTGAATCCAAGGTATATTTGCTGCAGCCAGGGGTGGGATTATAACCGCCAGTGGTCATCTGATAACTCCCAGGGTCATAGGCCATGTGTGAAGGTGGCGTTTTACTTTTAACAGCATCAGATGTAGACAACTTTGTACTTTTGCCGGGATCGTACGGTTCATCCCCAATCCGAGAGAGCTTCCTCTTCTCCCGCTCCACCTCACTGCGGACCTCCTCAATGGCTTTGTTGACCAGCTCCAGAGCACCAGTAAGGTCCCCCGAAGCAGCCGGCTTTCCATTCTGCTCCTCCTGGGGCCTCACAACTTCTGGGTTGAAGGGATCATATCCTTGTTCTGCTGGGATGCAAGACAATCTTAATACATTAACCAGTAAAACGATAAAAGGTCCGCAGACAAGCTTTTAACTAACGATGCACTGATCCAGTCTGCCCTGATATTGACCAGTTTAAGTTACATTCTATCCGTGACCAAAGACCACCCACTCAATTGTAATCCCTGGAGAATATTACTGTACTCTTATTTAGAATATTGCATTCCTACTTTCCACTTCATCTCAAGGTCTTCAACTGAGGAGGTGATAAGCCAGAGAGAGTTACATACAGAATGCAGCCGTCAACACAAAGTGAAGATCAAACTTTGACGCTGAATCCTAAAAAACGTAAACAACAATATATGCAACTATAACAATGTCAGATGGTCTATGGCCGACACTTGTTGAGAGGATTCTAATCACATGTGAATAGAAGAAGTTCATTTTTTACAAGTTAAAGATAAGTCTGTGTGCTATCAAACATCCAGGAGGACAAGTGGTGTATTATTCTTCAAGGGGAACATTCTCCACCAACCAAAACAAAACACACTACCTAATTGTTCACTATCTGCAATACTGTCTTTATAAGACATCCACTTTGATTTAGTGCTGCAACTGCACTATAAGTACTATCTTTTGCTGCCAACACTGCTACCTTCAGACACAGAAGCCTTTAACGACACACTTTATCTAGTTTTTTTTACCTACTTCCTTTTCTCTTTGCACTTACGTTATTTATGTTGGTGTATAGTGTTTTGTGCCTTATTTTTGTTTTGTTGTTGCAACGTTTATATGTAACAGATGTTCATAATGCAGTTCTGTTCTATTAGGTATCTGTTCTTTTGTTGCTTTGACACTTCCTTGTGTGGGCTCAATCCACTTCTATAACTTCCAAGCTAAACCTCACTTTACAGCAACCATGGGGGGGGGGGGGTGTAACTGGTAAGATGGATGTAAAGACAAAGGTATTGCAAAGGCAGCTAACGTTAATAGAAATTTACTTCAGCGTTATGTTTTCGACATTTTTTAACACTGTGGTCCAATCCACACATGTCCGCGCTGGCGACTCCGCGAGCGAAGACGTTCAATTATTCGTAGCTAAATAATACGCAGCACCTTTCTGTGCGGAGTGCAGGTCTCTTTGCTTTGTAACATCAGCTGGTGCTCCGTACGACGCCCGTCTCTGTTGGCTGTGCCTGAAGTGACAGTACGGTCTGTTACACCCATTCCTGCTGCCTTTGCCCTCGCTGTATTCCGTGTAAAACGGGCAGTCAATCCCTCGGAAGAAGCCGGTAGACCTTATCATCATCCCCAGATGTTGCTCTCATGCCAACATGAACACGCTCGGCCGTTTTCTGCGTAGTTTTCGTCGTACTACAAGAGCTTGAACATGGGACCGAACAATAACAACGTCTCTATGGCGCCATGTTGGATTGGTCGGAGCAATGAAATATCGCGTGAACTCCCACGTGTCGCGCTCCTTGACGTCAGAGAAAGTACGTTTAACGTCCATTAACGAAAACAATACATTGTCCTTCATGCGCTAACGTGATTAGGAGAAACTTGTAAACCTCCCCACCCCGAAAAAGAACGTTAAGTTCAGCTAACTTTCATCCCAAAATTGCCCAACTTTACTAGAGAAAACTTATCTATTGCCCATAACATTTGCTCGTAACTTGAGGTGTTTTTTTTCCCGTTAAAATTTAACTTTCACTCCTATTCCTCCTTTCTTCAGTTGCCTTGCTGGGCTTCCGCTAATCAAAAGCTTAATGTTAATTAGAAATAGTAGAAACACCTGTGTGTGCGCGGCGCGCTCCTCATTGCGTTACTGAAAGATGCTCAGACAGCTAAAATAAGTGAGACAAGCGTTTCAACATTTTATTTCACAGGAATCCAGGGACGCTCTGGTCTTCACGTCCTCGGGTCAAATCGCCTGAAAAGAAAAAAAAAAAAAAAAAAATAATGGACCATGCTTTTGCTCACAATAGACCTAGTTCATTGCAGATATGTGCAGGTCTCACAGGTGTTTTCAGTAATAGTGTCCCCGGATGGGAAATTCACCTAGGCTAACTGCATCCCACCCACGAGGCTCTGGTATTGTGCAACACACGCGATACATTTCCAGTAATTGCACCCAGAAATAAGAATTTGGGTTAAAATAAGCAGTTTGTGGCAGACGGCTCTGAAAACCTCACGTGGCCACAATTCACTTATAGGCTACTATACTATACTACTATCTTTGCTGAGAATTAACCACTTATGTTTTTGCTTCAACTAAGTAAATAAATACAGCTGACCATAAACACTATCTCAAAATTTTGAACCAAATAATTTTTAAAAGGTTTAATCTTTCTGGCGTTTCCCCAGGCACAGGCGACAAGTTCCTCTAGATCCTTAAATCTTCTTCATAAAATTACCTAACATGAAGCAGATCTTTAAAAACAAATGATAGATAGAGCTAGATAGATAGAGCTAGATAGCTAGATGGATAGAAATTCACTGAAGGCCAGTTAAGTTAAAGGTGGAAGTCATGACAATTACGTTTTTCCATATTTCAGTAGGCCTATTTATTCTTGCATTTATGTACAAATAAGCAGTGATGTAACTTGTTTGTTCTTTTAGTGAAAATCACACTAACTGGTAGGCTAGAAGTACAAACCATTAAAACGCTACGAACAGCTTCCTAAAATGCCCCATGATACCTACCTCCAGCTGCGCTCTTAAATGTCAGAGCACCGCGTGCTGAGGCTTTTTGTGCACTCCACACAGACACGTGATCCACTTAGACCACACCTGGCCACCATGAGTCTCAGGTGCGCTGGGCGGGTAATCAGTGATTTTCATTTCATTTGTCAGCCAGTGAACTTTTGTTTTCAAAAGTCAGCTCCTCAAATACTCCTCAACCTTAGAAATGTTTCATTTGGTCTATTGGTTCATATGGTTGTACCTCTGTTTTTTGACTGCTATTGTTGCACTTATTACTTTTTAGAAGTTTATAAAGCTACGTTTTATGCTACCTGATCAGTGACACCTGTGCTTTTCCCACTGTGACAAGTCAAAGTGTTGGCTGTGAGAAAGTCCTACTGCACGCATCTTCTCTGAAGTGAAGTTTATATTCTTCAATGTTTAATGTATTTATGTATGAATAGTACTTTGCTGTTTGTGTGTTGTGAAAAGATGAGATGAAAAGGAAAACCAGGTAACTGCATTCTTAATTACTTCCAATTGTCTTGTCATCAATTGAAACAGACCAGGTGGTGAGGCAATACAATTATAAATTATAAATAATTAAGCAAATCATCCTCTTAGACAAGTAAAGAGCTACTGAACTGTCTCATCTGTCCCTTAAAAATATTTTTTTTAATTTAGCTTAGATTCTGCTGCAACCAAGACAAATTAAAGTAACATTGGGGTCCAGCATGAATAGTTTTCCGTTTCTTTGAATGTGCTGATTTGGTTTTAACGTGTCTAGTTACTTATCGTATTAGTATCTCTATTTTATCAGTAACATTTCTGAAATAATTAACTTAATTTGTTTAGCAATAAAACAGAAATAAGCACTTAAAGCAAATGTGAAAATAAAAAAGATCTGTCTCATGACTTGGAATCTTATGTGTTCCACACAAGGTTGATCTGTTCCTCCATTTACCAAATTGATGTAATTAAATAAATGTGTTCTTACTTTATTGGTTACGGGTATAATTGTTGGCATATTGATATAATTATGATAACTAAACACCAAGAGGATAGGCCTTCTATTTCAGGTTGATCTTAGCAGTGTGCTGCGGGTGAGAGAAGTGTCCACTAGAGGGAGACAAACGCCTGTGTATAGTCTATTTTCTTTTTTGACCAACCACATCTTATGGTTTATCTGCGTAGTAATAATTCAATTACAATACAGCTGACTTTAACCACAGGAAGACAAATCCTGACTCGCAGTGGCAATGAAACGACACACAGGCATTTAGCTGAAGTCATTTTGTATTTGCAGGCAGATCGTGAGGTGGCACTCAGGAGCTGGAGCTCTTGCAGCAGGTTGCATCAGTCTCATCAGATCAGGCCTCTGCAGCTGTGAACAGCGCCACCCCCCACAGCAGCACTCAGGCCAACTAACAAGGTGAAACCACCATCACGTCATGTGCGAGGTGACAAATAGGCTCATATTTACCAGCAGCCAAGGACACATATCACATAGTCGGCTCAGATTTGGAATGTTGCGTATTCGGGGATTTACAGCACCGAATCAAATGAGACCGCGTCAACCTTGGCCAAAAGATTAGACCGCTAGTTAATGTGTAGTCTCGCTTGTCAGACCTTTCTCCACAGTGCTGGGAAGTAGTTAATATGAAACTACCGATACAGGGTAGAGCAGCCCTTTAAGCAAACACTAAAACTGTATGGGAACCAGACAAACAGAGGTGTTGTTCAAAGCATTTTATTGCATTCTTATTTTTTTTTAGAAAAAAAAAAATACAAAAATTCTGTTGCAACGGTCATAAATGTTGCCTTGAGTGAACTGCAGTCATTCACATGGTACAGTAAAGTGCTTATTTGAAATCAATACTTTTGTATTTAAACTTCTTCCCATGAACATGATGGTCTTGGTGTGATTTAGACCGTTGAAATCCGGTGTCAACTCCCAAGAAAGATGGAGGACTGAATCAACATCGACAAAATAACCATGTCCATGAAACGTACCATTTATAAAACAGTTGATCAATGTTGCTGGATTGTAAATGCTTTTGCCTGTGGGCTACATTCAAATTGTAGGGAGGTTGATGGACCGACCATTTTAATGAATGGTTTTTAACACTTCCTTACTTCAAAATGACTTATGAAATTACAGTATAAAAATTGCAACACTTACCCCCCCCAATAAAAGGCAGTCCGAAAAGCTACTGCCATTTGACAAAAGTAGAAATGGCCATGACCAAAAAAAACAAACTCATACTATTCCGGAGATTAGAGTATGGAACAAAATCTGTGCGTTTGAGTATCCACCCCTATGAAAAAGTAGCGATTAAATCATGTGATAATCAAAAGGGAGAGAAAGGCAAAATACTGAACTGTATAGGTATTTTCAAAACCCCAAGATTGCCTTGATCATTAATTTATCGCTTTGAGATTACAGATAGCAAAGTTGTCCAAATGGAGAAGAAACTGTTGCATACACAAATTCAAGTAGGTCTTATTATAAGACATAAACCCCTGAACAATGCATCTGTAGAAAGGTGTTTTAAACTATTACAGTGTCCCATTATCAGCATAATGACACCAACAGAGCCATTTCCAAAGTACTGTTGCAGAAGTGCTGGCAACCGGGCATGGACAATCACAATCCCTCACGTCTAAGGTGATAGATGTTCAATGTCATGACTTTGACCCTTTTTGGTGAAATGGCTACAGTGTTGTGAGATGTCATCACCAGTCCATTACCTGTTTAAGAATGAGCTTCAACTTAAATCTTAAAAAATAAAAACTTACACAAAAAAATTAAAACTTAATGCTCGCTTTCACTGGGCATGAACGCTCCAGATCACCTAAACAAACTTTCCATCTCACCTCATACGCTGAACTTTTAAAAACAAAAACAAGGAAAACATCCGGTGTTTCACCTGAACTGAACAGCACCTGCATGGAAATTACCATATAGAAAATAAAAGCTTATAAACAGCCATACACGAAAAAGGGGGTGGGGGAAATCAGTGTGGCACAATGACATGGAGTTTAACATGAAAAACTAAAGTAAACTTAATACAGCTACATGTCCGTGGAAGACTTTTTGTGATTTTGTTTCTTTTTGGAAAAATACCATCTCTTAGTTTGTACTGTCATTATTTTGAAAGTGGGTGTCTCATAGAACAAGACAATGGTGAACCTTTAGGGGGAATGGTCTTAATGTATTCAATCAACAAATGACACTCGGGTCACATTTACCAAAATGTGCTTTTCAAACCCCTGAAAGGAGTTCCAACCTTTACTGCCAAAAAAATTCAAGGTTCAATATAATGCATTCATTCATATGTAGAAACAAAAGTAACAAAAAAGATCCGGTTGTGGCAAGGGGACATTTCATGAATTCTTTACAATCAAATTGACACTGACTGTTTCACTTGCCTAACCATTTAACATAATTAGACTGTACCAACATACCAGATATACTGCAGATCTAGCTCAGAAATTTAATTTTGGGGGGCCATACATCAAACCAATTATAGTTTATATCAGTACTATTAGACTTGCCTGACGGGCTCAAACACTGAAAGTGTTGCCACTGATAATTTGGTATAAATGTTGGTGTAATAAACCAAACAATCGGTACAACAGTAAGTCATGGCTAGGAACAGAAACATTCTTTGCTCCATGAGCATTAAGTGCATGGCCAACAAGCTAGATGAGTGTGTGTTTTATCTCAGACATTGACAGAAATCTATCTTAAATGGAGACAAATAAAAAATGTTTGAAGTCCACAGCCACATTAATGAACCACACCAGGCACTGCCAGCATTGGCTTACAGCCCTTCCAACCCCTTATACCGAATCCCTTCAACATATTGCATAAGCTTGTACGTATCTGCAGATGGGCCATTCATGCTTATACATACAGGCAAAGAGAACATTCCAGGTAACTTAATAATTCACAGTGGATCCAGTTGCAATGTGGGAGCAGCACAACAGGTTGTCCTTTGGTGTCCGAGCTTAATTATCGAAGATAAGTGTTCTGCTTTCTTCTGAACTGAGATTTATGAGAAAAAAAAAACAAAAAAAAAACACTTCTTTCTCCCAAATCATTAACTGGACCTTCTCTCCGACCTGTACATGCACATGTGTGTTTTCTATTTGCAGGCCCTGGGCTGATGTGCTTCAGAAGTGCTGCAGAAGGGCAGAAGGCATTTAGGAGGAAGGGCTGCAAGCAGCATCTCCTTTTACAGCGAGGCAAGAACACCTGAATGGCAGAGGAACCAAGGCCAGTTAGAGTCAGAGAGAGGGGCCAGAATGGTGAAGAAAGAGTCTCAGAGTAGATCTGGACTTTAAACGGAAGGTCGGAGGTCAGGGTTGACAAAGTTCAGGCACAGTCTCCCACGATAACGAGAGGAGCCAAGAGCTGACAAAGCTCTGCAGCAGAGACGGGCCCTCCCTTGAGCTGGCTGTTTTGCTGCCTGCGCCTGGCCAACTTGGAGTTGGAAGGAGGAGTGAGGCGCATAGAAGAGCCAGTAGCGGTAACAACAAATGGGACTTCCTGTTGCTGCTGGTCTTCCATGCCATCCTGTTCGGCCAGCTGCCGGTTGACAGCCATGGCCTTGTCAGCAAAGAATGTCAGATCCCTGGCATTGCTGGTTCTAATGGACCAAAATCATAAAACATGAAAACGGTCAATTGAATTACAAGGTGCAAATACTTTAGGCTTAAGTGTCCAAAGGAATGCAGTCTGCTGTAGCTGCAACAATGTTCTCTCACCTTTGATGCAGGATAGATGTTGGCAAAGTGTCTGATGCACCCTGAAAAAATAAGTTAAAAAGTTATAAGCCTTGAGACTTACTAATTAAGCCTAAACAAACAACTTCTGCTAAAGACATGCAGAAGAGGCTTCATCATTTTGGACCTACCCCCTGCACCCAGGGGTGCTGCAGCACCTGGCTTGCACTCAGGCGGCTTTTGGCGTCCCGGACCAGAAGTTTGGATATTAGGTCTTTGGCACTTAAGGAGATGTGAGCCCAGTCTTTCTCTGGAAACTCATATTTTCCTTCCTGGATACTCTCAAACAAAGTGTTCTAGAAATGGACAAAAAAAACATGTACCATCAGTTGCTTTGACCTGGATGAAGAAGAGTCATTGTTTAAGAGTCTCTAATGTCCTGTACAGATATAGGAAACTGAAGGGCTGAAATAAGTTTTAAAATTCTTACTTGGCAGGTGTGGCAGGGTTCCCCCAATTCCCAGCCACAGTCACCTCCACATCGGCCTACAAAAGGTGGGTAGCCGCTCAGCATGATGTAGAGGATTACGCCAAGGCTCCACAGGTCACAGCGCTTGTCATAAATTGTGGCTTCCTCACTGAAGGCCTCGACCACCTCAGGTGCCATGTACTCTGCTGAGCCACACTGTGAAACAAAAAATAAACATGTTTGTTAGCTCCAGTGATGAAGAAAAGAAAAAAAAACTGAAAGAAAATAGAGAAACACAGGCCTCATTTGGCAGCAGCCCACATTCCTAATTCAGCTGATACCTCGTGTTTGCAAGTGATAAAGCTTGGGGCCTACTCTAGGGCTATGCGGTGAGATGTGGCAGCCTATGTGACGGTCACATGCTTATGCACAATGGTGGGTTCATTTAAAGTTAGCTATACAGCTTTTATCAATTTTTTAAGGACAATGAAGTAGAAATATCATGTACAATTACATATCAAGGGTAGAGGAAGGGAGGACTTTGCTATAATGAAGCGGGTTAGTTGGGGAGGCAGCAGCGACTCACTACTTTGACCATCCAGCTGTACACAAGCCAAGCAGAATGGGCTGAGGGCAAGGGTCAGCTCTGCTCTGACAGTACCTTGTTATGCAGCTAAGAAAGAAATTAGGCCAAACACAGAGCAGGGAAAAGAGGATTGGGTGTCCTGCAGAGCCAGAGACTAGGCTAAGCCCTTGCCGGTTACGTAACTTGGAAACAAAACACCAAATGACATTTTTAAACTTTAGGAACAGAAAAGACGAGCAGGTGGCTAGTTCAGTAGGATGCATATTTCATGGTTACCTCATTCTATCAACGTAAACAAAAACTGCTAGAATACATTTAAGTTTCAGGTTTAGAGTTTAGAATTTCTAAATATAGACAACTGATATAAATTCTGAGAACCTGCTCTGATCTGTTACTTTTAAACAATAGCACATATTCATTTTGGTTAGTATTTGTCCCGGCCAAGGCAAAGCACTCTGGCCTATATTCTTCAATCTTTAGGTGAGCATGTTTACATTAAGCACAGACCTATTGTGTCCCAGTACACTATAGCAGCTGTCTCCTAACTCCTCCTACCCTGCTGCACCCTTATGTAATGAAATTTGCTGCACAGCAATCTCATCTCAGACAAAGCTGCTTCTGTAGGAGAGAAAACCCAACCCCCACATTTCCACCAATAACACCCGGTCTGGTGGCTGCCTCCAGACAAGCTCACAGGATTCAGGTCAAATGCAGCTGCCGTAGAAATAAAAGACACAGGCACAAAATGATTTTTTATCCTACCAAGGTGCCCCCAAACTGAAAGGCAATGGGGGATAGCTGTTCTATCAAAAACAGTTATTGTGGCTAACCTTGTCTTAAAGCCACCCAAATACAAGATAGACAGTCGTAGACTGCCTGCATTTACCAGTGTTCAGAGCTGAAAATGAGCAGTGAAATAACAGCAATCTCATTTTTTCTTCCTGTGCTGCAACAGCAGCAAACACCTTCTGAGCTTGCATCAGACACATCCTCCTCAAACCTTACTGTAAGATGCAGATAGTTGCAATTCTGCTACTGCTACCACAGGATTTGTTGGCATCTCAACCTGGGGCTTTCCTAAAACCATGTGACTAGTCAGGCCATACTGACACCACTGATGACACACCTCTGCCATTTGTAGACAGGATTATTTTTAAAAGACTTGCAGGAAAGAGACCTGTTATGTCGTCATGCAGCTTTATCCGTGACCACAAATAACAGACACAGATCTTTGATTTTTTTTTATGTCTAAGCTGCTTCTCTGTAATGTCTTCATATTGCAGTTTCACAAAATCCCCAACGTAAGACTTCTCAATAAACTAAAATTAGATTTTTCCTTAGAACGGTCCCTTTGCTTTTTCATGTGCTCTCCATTGCACACAGACTGTAAACTTACTTCTTTTTTTTTTAAACAGCCCCTGGATAAAGTGGAAAACACATTTGGTTGGATCAGGAACATAAACAATAAATGCAAAAGCAAATTATATCAACCAACTATTGGGGTGTCAATAGTTAAATTAAAATCTGATAACATTGTTCCTGTGACCAGAAAAAAGAGCCAAAACGCATGAGCAGATAAATAGACTGGGCATTTGTCCCTCCCAGTTACCCTCCCCCATCCACTGGTCGAGCCAATCACATCTCAGTTGCTAGGTATGGGGGAATGACTACAATTTCTAGAACAAGCCTTATGCAGAGCCTTTGTAAAAACATAAAGCACAGACAAGCATGGTTGGGGCTACTGGGCGGAGACTAAGCAGAAAGAGAGGGTGGATGTTTTTCTCTTAAACCACAGAGAGAGAGAGAAAGGGAAATGAGCAAGAGTTGTTGTTGTTTTGGTTTCATTGTAACTTTATACCACATGACATGGCCTTGTAAGAGTTACAATGTATTCCCTGCAGCTTTCAAGACAATCACATTGTGTTCCATCCTCCGGCATCAACTTTCCCTACATTGAAATATTTCATTAGATGAAGTCTGGTGGTTATTGACAACAAAACAAAACGATGTACTTTACTGCACCAAACACACATGATCAATTTGGGCCCAACATCAAAGATTTGGACTAAAAACAAGAGGCCACTTGGGCCCCACAACTATCTCCCTTTCAAATAGTCCGGGGATGGGTTCTTTCCATTAGTTCTGCTAAAGAAAGATAAAGTTACCAGTGTAGAAAACCCCACACCCACTCCTCTATTCCTTGCAGGCTAAACTGCTTCAGCTGCTCTGGTCCATCTATCCAGACCCCCAGACAGCCAGTAGACAGTATGTGTTGACATGTTCAGGCCTTGCCAGTTCAACTTTAGCATTCCACTCTGAGGTTGCAAGGGTCCCACTTGTGTGGGCAGTGTTCAGAGGATTTGCTTTGTGTTGTGACAACTGCAGAAGAGCTAAACAATCATAACCGCTAAACTCTTGTGCCCCAATATTTGCAACAGGACGTTGACATTAAACTGGGGGATATCTAGTGTTGCTTATATGATGCATTTTGGTGCAAAAGCACTTTCCCCACTACACTAATAAAAGTGGTCTGAACTGTTTGGCGAAAAAGATAAGCACAATATGCAGGTGAACTTACAGGAGTGAGGAGCTCAGGAGTGGAAATCGGAGAGCTGTCGCTGTTTAGCTTGATCCCACTGCCCAAGTCAAAATCACAGATCTTGACTGGGGAAATCTGTCAAAAAGATTCAAGATCAAATTAATTTTCATTTGTCATTGATACAATTTTGTGAAGTTTCGATTTTTACTGCCAGTTATCATTACAAGGGTTCATACCTTCATTTTAGGGCACGGTTTTAGTTGCCCTTCACCCAAACATGTCTACAGTAAACTCACCTTGTCTGCACTCTTACAGAGAATGTTTTCAGGCTTCAGGTCTCTATGTGCCATTCCTGGGGGGGAAAAAAGGAATCACAAAGCAATCAGTCAGTCTTTAATGTTAGTAAGATCTAGCCATTGTGTCGGGATCAAGTACAATGTTTTTTTTCTCAATTATAGTCAACTTAAAAACAAAGCAATGTTTGGTCTTTTAGGTGATCATTAGGAGTAAAAAAAGAAAAAGAAAAAAGGGAAAAATATGTTCGCCAATTTGTACGAGTGGTCTTACCCTTGTTATGCAGAAAATCTAGAGCGCTGGCAATGTCCTGCACAACAACACTGGCTTCCTGCTCACTGAAGTGCAGTCTCTTGTGAATTTGTGCCAAAATAGACCCTAATAGGAGCAACAATGTGAGTATATCAGCTGCATTTGCAAGTAAAAGCATAGAATGAATGCTTAGAAACTGTGCACATGCTTTACAGGAATGTTTCAAAATAAACAAAAAAATCTGATACAGGCACCCTGCGGCAGCTATAATCCACTAACCTCCTCTAAGCTTTTCAAACACCAGGTAGAATTTGTCTTCCTCTTCAAAGAACTCCACCAGCTCCAGTATGTTACTGCAGAAAAGAAAGGGGAAAAAAAGCACTATGAGTTAGGCCTGCACAATATTGGAAATAAATTTGATCTTGCGATAAAAGTAATTTTTTGAAGATGAAATAAATGGCTCTATTTGGAAATAATAAATCGTTCTCGTCTACTGCAGTGATTTTGTAAAAGAGTTTATCCACATAGAAGAAAAAAATTTAAAAAGGATTTTCTAATGTGAACCATTCTTTGTTGAACTTTAATGCTTTACAAACACCAAAGCAAGTAAGCGCTTTGACCAACGTTACTCTTTTGAAGAGGGAAATTAGGTAAAATACTCTGACTAGCATGACACCTTTGTATTCATAGAATACTATTAATCCAGGCTAATGTGATTGACAGTGACTGCAAGTTGTGTCCCCTAAATTTTAGGGTGTGATTGACTAGCAGGACCAGCTTGTTAGTTTGATAAATTGATCAGCACGTCACGCGCACTAGCAACAAACTGCATCCAAGAACAATTAAATCAATGTAAATTACGTTAGATCATACACATACTTCTGTAGTAGATTAGTGTTACGTTTCCAATGTCACGGCTCCAAACCGTAGCGTTGGTTGGGACATAGAAAAATATGCGCATCTGTGTCAGCAGCAGATGCTTGGTACTGTCTCCATACATTCAGATAGCGTTACTTTAGTTGGTCATTATGACAAAGGGACATTACCTGTGGCCCTGGCATTGATAGAGCATCTCAACCTCACGGAAGACACGGCTGCGACTGTGACCAGGTCTTTTCTCAATGATCTGGAACATAACAGTTCAGCCATAAGAATCTCCCAAAGCAAAACATCCATCTATGCCCAGAGCCCATCTGTTAGAGTAGATGTTTGGGTGAAGTCTGCCCCCCCCCCTCAAGCAGTACCACAAAGCCCTACTGCTGGTTGTTTTTAACTGTATAGCAGTGATTATATATTCCTACCACAGAGCTTTAGAACAGTTTCCTTCTAGACCAGCATTTTCCTGCTTTCCTACTTTCAGCCTACCCTGTGACACAGTTGTAAAGAGTGATTAAATTACTTTCAGTGCTGCCTACCAAAGCAGAGACAACAGAATGAGAATGTAACAAGTCACACCATCTCTATATTTAGCACTTCATGCATGACCCATATTTAAATCTGAAGCACTCTTAAGGAGCCATGCATGTTCTTTAAAACATCACACAGCTAATCCAAAACATTTACGATAAACCAAACATGCTTGCTAAATATAACTTTTCGCTGCCTGGAACAGAGGGGCCACCAGCTGCACGATGCCCTGCCAAGAGAGACAGAAAGATAGACTGCTGACACCAAAGCAAAAAGGTCTGAATTTTCCAGTCCTGGTTGGTTATTGTCTGCTTGGGAGGCGGTGCATGTTTTTCTTCCTGGTAGCTGGATTACAGTTGCTATTGAAGCCCAGTGGGGCCAGAGTTGCAATTGTGTGTCTAGGATTAATAGACAGACGAGAGGCATGTGAGCAGTTCAAAGCCTCTGCACTGTTCCAGTCTGAGTCAGCAACACAAACAGCCTCCAATCAGCTCACGTTCTCCTGACCACTTCACAACCCTCTCACCCTGATAATGACGTGCAGATAAAAAACTGCAAAACATTGCTGACAAACACCAACATGATAAGCGGCCAGTCAGAGAAGTACTAGCTTTATGGTTGCTTATCCAAATCACAAATCTGAATAACCTGCTGGAAAACATGGCCCCCCTGCTCAATCATCAACCCAGGGTTGAGAATTACTACCTTTAAGGAGAAGGATTTGTTGAAGAACCAGAACTTCAGATAGGCATGCACTACACAGCCCTCTGCTCACAATTGGTGCTCTAAGGCTTTTGTTGCAATGGCAACAAAAGCCTACACATGAAACTCAATTCAGTCTGGAGGGGGAGGGGGGAGACAGGACATCTGGCAGGAGCCCCCTCCGACTCCTAAGTGACCTCCAATAACTGCAGACCCTTGTACCTCCTCCCCCAGAACCGCAAAGTCCCAAGGGACCAAGCAAACCACCCAATGTAAACAATACCAACAGATCATGGTCACATAATAGAATGTGTGCTTTGATTCCCCTGAAATATTAATTGGTATGCCATGGACACTTGCTTTATTGGGAACCAGGTTTGAACTGTCAACACCTCCTTTCAAACTTTAGAACAGAATTCAACTGCACATAGGGATTAATAATAACTTAGATCAGATCAGTGTCTCAATGGGATTTGTAAATTAGGTGTGAAGCAAGTGCCAAAAACTTTTGTTCCTCAAAATGAGGAAGTAAGCACTTTGTATAAAAAGTGAAAAAGGAAGTCCCCAGGAGTCAAGACATGTATTAACAAGTCCACACCCAATTTTGACATGAAAAAAAGTAAAACTGTACCGAGAGAGAAGTAGAACAAAGCAGTGTAAAAAGCTTGGGCCACAACCCTCACCCTGCACCCTTCCTTCTATATGTGTTTTTTGGCAGTTACCAGTACACAATGTTCTTACAACTAGCGTCCTCTGTCGGCAATAGGAGCAATGAAAAAGGGGTGGGACTATCCCTCCCGGCTTTCTGATAGGCTAACAATCTGTAAAAACAGTGAAGGGATGCGTCTAACAGCAGCTAGTGTTGCACATTTTTAAAGACAAAAGTACAGCAGTAGCACAACACAGACAAGAGCCTGCAGACATCCATTACAGAGAGCTAAACGAAAAAACAAAAAGGAAAAGTATCCTGCCCCAGGATAAGAACTTCCTAACATTTCAAAAGAATGACCGGGGAAAAGAAGGAAACCTGGACACAATGATGCACATCCCGTAGCTCTTCAACTGCATGTAATGCCACAGGGCTCCTTTATGTGCAAAAGCATTTCATAACTAAACTGAAATCTTAAAAGATAACGAAGTAACCAAGCGCAGTCCTAGAAATACAACATCTCTATATTGATCTCTAGCCATGGTGACCCACACAGACAACAGGTGAGTGTTATGTGGCAACAAGGACAGTCACAGACTCATGAGACAAGAGCACTGACGTGCAAGAATCCCATCTACATGCATTATACTAATGTTTTCAAATACATTTCAGTCATCTATACAAGTGTGTGCTTTCTTACCTTGACAGCATACTCTTTATTGGTGATGAGGTTGATGCATGTTTGCACTCTGGCATAAGCGCCCTCTCCTAGTACCTCTTCCTGCAGTCTGTAGACATCTGTAGAACAGAGTTTCACGTTAGGAAAACACTAATATATTTGAAGGAGCACAATCTCTCTTAAAGCACCATTCAATGTTTTATGAAGAGATTTATAACGGCAACATAATACTTTAAATAAAATGTATTACCCTCGAATCGTCCAGAGAAACTGTCAGTTGCCCGGCAACGCTTTTTCTTCTTGTTTCTCTTCTTGGCATCTGGGATGTCAATAGGCTGGCTGGAAGGTATGTCTGTCAAAATAAAAGTGCCTACATTGTCATGTGCTGGCAAAGAAACAATCCAAACCAAGTTTAGTACTGCACTCAAGGGAAATTTAAGGTACATCATAATAGTGCTGTTGAGAGTAAATAGTACATTTATTTCAAATTACAGAAACCAGCCTCAGTTAATGAACTAGGTAACTCTTGGTGCTACTAACGAGTTACAATTACCCAAACTCAGATAAGCAAGTAACAATTTTCAAAACACTTAGTTAAAATACTTACCATGTCTTTGGGAGGAATCAAAATTAAATGTTGAATCAATGAGATGGGATCCATTTGTAATGAAGTTGTCAGATTCAAAGGGATTTTGGCCCTAGAAAATAAAAAAAACATGCTGGTTAGGATTTGCAATCTTATCAATGAACCATTTAGCTGGAGGGGTACATTGTTGGTCATAACGGATAAGAGCCTTGGTTATCTCCCATTCTAGAACCATAAATTAAGAGTAGATTCTAAACAGCTGATGGGTGGAAAATTTTAAGCCAACCATAAATGTTTGATGCACAGCCACCTAGTAATCCAAAGACCCGCAGCAGTCCAGCCTAACATAATCCAAACCTAAATCTTGCTCAAAATTAATGCGAGAGCAAGCCACAATCCTTCAACAGCACTCCTACTTTAAGTCCACTCCAGTCACACTTTCAATAACTTAACATTCATGTCCCACCAGGCCACACAGAACATTTGTCAGCCAAAACGTGAGAGAGCAAGAGATAGGTTTATATATAGCGAGGTGAGGTCCTCTCATACATACTGACAAATGTTCTGATTATAGATGCTTCCCAAAAGGCATGATGATAGCCGCTCTGCATTTTCCCTCAACAAATCTCAAACTTACGTTGAACGAGCGGTGGAATCCAGTGACCTCGGTGATCTTATTTTGCACCATTTTGCTTTGGGGTGATTTTTTGGTGGATGTCCGGCGGCGGCAGCGGTTTTTGGGATATCAATTTGTACTTCTCCGAAACAGAAAGTCGTTTCAGAGGGAGTAGCAAGTGATCACACTGCGCTGGCTGGTCAGCTTGCTGCTGCGCTTTAAACGGGAGCCCTGTGGACAATTCAGAGACACACCGCAACATTGCAACCCATATTACCAGAGCAAATGACACCAACGTACAATAATACGTTTCGCCAAGGTTAAATTAATGCTTAACCGCATACAATTGACAATTTAACTAACGCTATAGACTATTAACATTATGGAATATTAGCCAATCGCATGTTTGCGTGCAATAAAAACAATCAGAGTGCAACAACAGTTAACTGCATTGCCGCCCACGTTTAGCATTAGCTAGCTAGCTACTGTAGGTTGGCTAGCGTTACAGACATGTAGCTAGCTAGCTAGCTAAACAAGCCAAGTTTAAAGGTTACTTACAACACGGAAAAACTCATTACAAAACTACAGTCCGGTGAAGACGAGCAAATATGTCGGAAAGCCACGCTGTTTTTAAATGAAGAGTGACGATCGAGGACGCCTCAACAGTCGCAGGGAGGCTAACGTTTGTTTAGTCATAACAGACAAGTCGCGAGTACTGGTTCTGAGTTGACCGTTCATTTTAACGTCAGACAACAAAGGTTAACAAATTTGGTAACGTCAATGTAGCGTTGCGAGAAGTACGATTAGCTACGTTAAAAATCGCGAAAACAAAATGGCAGAATGACTAGCCGCTATCCAAAGCTACATTTACTTTTTTTGTACTCACCCCGTTGTTAATTTTACAGCTCCAGTGTTCGTTGTTTGACCCACTGCTTCACAAGCCGCAGAGGACGGTCAAGGGAGGGGGATAGCCTGATAGTGAGTGCGTGGAAGGTGGTGAAAGACCAACGGTTCAGGTGCTTTTATAACCTCTCTGCTGACTCCTCCTTGTCTCCTCCCTCCTCAGAACTGCGTCGACAGACTGGATGCATCACGTGCTTTCTGGAAACGGATATGGTGGCAAGGTACCATTTCGTCTTTCTGCAACAATTGTATCTCTTCTCGAGGTAGGAGCATTAATGGTTGCTCAACGTGTTGCAGAAGACATACAATAAGAATTAACTTTATGAGGTACGTCATTTAGTAGCTAGTTTAATATCAACTTACGTGAAAATCGGAACCTGTTTCAGGAAAATGTCTCGAAAACTAAAGTAACACACAGGAAATGGTACCCAGCCAGTGAGCTCTGTTTTGTTCTAGAGGAGGCCACATGATGGGAAAGGATGTATAGGAAACAAAACCGCGAGTAGCCTTCGTGCACAGTCAGCACCCACGGCTGTTCTGAAGAAAGAGGTCTCAATGGAGGTGGAGAGAGACCGGACTAGCGCAGCAATGCTGCATGTTTACAGACCAAGATCCAGCAGCAGTTTACACTATACGCGTTCAAATCATTATAACTATTATAACTATCTGCTGCATTGCTATGATTAATTATAATGGCTTAACAATTTTGAGATAATAATGATGTTTTGTATGTGTAACCTTAAACTTCAAAAAGTAATCACTAACTACAGCTGTCAAGTACATGTGGTGGAGTAAAAAGTAGGCTACTAATCCAAAAGCCAAACTACAAAGTGCCACATGTAAGTGCAACTTGCAGCCATAGTGTATTTTTTTATAGCCATCTTTAGGGGATCACGATGGCAGAAACGTGTGCTCTTATTACCCATCGGCGTGTGAGATGCCAAAGCAACATTGCCACAGACATGACAAGTCCATACAGTATTTCCAAAGATTAAGAGGCACAGTAGAGGGATGGCAAACCCCTTTGTTATTTGATATTAATATAATTGTTTTACATGAATTCACTTTATTATTTGCTGAAACTCATAACAGAAAATTACTATGTTGCATTATATGCCAAGAAGTGTAAATGCTTTATTGTGCTTTGTTGTCAAACTGTGCAGTAGGCCTATGTCTACTGCACACAGTAGGCCTATTGATTTGTTATGTTAACCGTTTTATCACTGCATATAATCCCTAGTCCACAGACCTACTCTTTATAGCATTAATGTATTGTTTATCTAAAGTGTTCAAGTTAAAACCATGTACGGGTTGTTTTCAGAACTCGACTGTCTTGTGACCGGAGCCTTTCTGCCTCTCCTCCTCCTTTCAACTTCTAACCCTAAAACATAAGCCCAATGGTAGCAAACATTGCGCAAACTGTTGGCAGACTATCCCCAGCCAGGAGCACATGGTGTAGTCCCAGGTTTAGTAGAAAAACAAGATCATACTTCGAAGTGCAAGAGGCGGGTCTGTGTCACTCCAGGTCATAAGGAAGAGGGATAGGCCATCATAAATAACTGTTGGTGGTAACAACCCTTATTTTTGATGTGAATGGCCCTCAAACAGGAGAAATTTGGGAGCGGGCTCTGTTTTTAGGCAGAGTGTACCAGCGTGAAATGGGACAGAGGTGTGTTTCTGTTGTTCACAGGTACACTGCAGTTCAGAGATTATTCTTCTACAGTATCCTGAGGCTGCATGGAGATAAAGCTGCAGATATTTGTTGAACCAAAGTGTTGTGTCGTTATCATCTGTCTCTGTGGATGTGTGCATCTGCATCATTTCCACTGTTTGATGCAGCCATGAATAACATTCTCTACATACTGTGTAGTTAGTGTATTTGTAAACAATGCAGTAAGCTGCACTGAAATTGAATACACATTTTCAAAATGGCAGTGCACATTGTTCAAATTCATATAACTTTATTTTAAACTCAAGTGAAGGTCCCAAATGTTCCTGAGATACCAAATCATCAACAAGACCAGTACAGTATTTCCATTTGATGCAGCCGTAGGAAATACGGAGTGTTGGGTTTGAATACTTCACTCTGTAATTATCATTTAGCTTTAATAGAAAGCTATAGCGTGATACTGTCAGCAAACCACTATGTAGAAGTAGAAAACATTGTTAAAAATGATAACCTCTAAATGCTGCCATACTCCTATAAATAGGCAAAACTTACAGCTGGAGCCAGTTGAAAAGCTACATTAAAATGCTTTAAGGGCTAGAAATCATGTGTAGCCTGGTTGATTTTGATTGATGGTTTGAAATCAACTTTAGGCTTGGACCAGGAGGATTTGTTGCAAAATCATTCCTGCACTATCCATTTTAAACAGTGCAGTACTACCTTCTACATGCATGTTTTCATGTCGTAACTGTGAATGTGTTCATGAAATGCACGTCTGGCACGTTCAACTGCAACTGTCAAGGGTCAAGAAGTGAGGAACCAGTTCTCTTACATAGTAGAAAGGCTGCAGTGCCTCAGGGTGTTGATTGTACCCTTCCCAAAAAAAAGAGAAGCAAAGTAGCCTTCAGTCAGGAAAATACCCAAATAAAACCTTGTACGTGCTTCAAGTTTTCTAAAAGAAAGACTGCATACTGAAGCACTGAGATGACACTCAGCAAACTCTTCTAACAAAGAAGTTGTTGTTCCAACTTTGTTCCAGTTGTGCCTTGGACAACCTTTTGTTTTCTTGTTAGGTAAGTGTATATAACACAGCAGTTTAAATGAATGAACTACTGATTTAAGACAGATATGGAATATTATGTTTTATGAATGTCTTTAAATACGGAGTGAGAGAGCCTTTTTTTTATCCCTATTGTAGCTACAGCTCTGCACTGACTTACAAGCCACAAAACCGTTAAGGGTGTGTGCTCATCTAACATTTGCTAAGTCACATTACCTCCCAAACCCTTTTCTTTACATGTCAATATTCACATTGTACCATCAAAACAACAGCTAGACCGTGCTGTGTAAAGCCCTGCCAGAGTTGGACAAGCTCCAGTCTGATTGGTTTCAGACTGAAATCCTTCCCCTTTGTTCTTGGCGTCTCTCCAGTACTTTCCTCCATGTCTTGCAACCCCTTCAGGGGCAGTCTAGTACATTCCAAAAGAGAAAAACACCAGAGGGAGCGAAGAGCAAAAGGCGGATCCGCACGTAACACATGCTGCCAGAGTACAGTGGAGAATTGAGGAGGAAGTGACTCTACTGGGAGGAGGGACAATCCTATAAGAGGATAAGGTTTCAGCAGTCAATGAGGTCATTTCAGTGGTTGATGTTATGGTGCAGATAGTTACATCATGCTGGTTTATTGAGCTTTATATTAGCATGTCAAACATTTTGTTGAAAGTGAAAATAATACTTTAGCTGTGAATATATTTATAGATTGTAACTAAGTACATATCCTCAAGTGCCGTACTTAAGTTAAATTTTGATGTACTTGTACTTTACTGTGGCTACTTCTATTTTATACTTCTACTTTACTACATTTCAGAGTGAAATCTTTTACTTTTTACTCCACTACATTTATTTGACTAGCTTAAGTTACTTCATTTGAAAATTCATTCTAATACAGAATATTATCAACAAATAATGTTGGTGTATTATCATAGATTAAACTACACAGTAGTATATAAGTAGTTAAAATCAGCTCCACCTTTACAAGATGCAACACCAAAGTTATGTACACATTAATGCATCAATTATTGCATTCCAACATTACATGTATCATTCTGAAATGGGTCATTCTGCATCATGAGTACTTTTACTCTGGTACTTCAAGTACAGTTTGGTTGGTAATACTTTTCTACATCTACTCAAGTAAACAGCTGAAAGTAGGACTTTTACTTGTAACAGAGTATTTCTGTACTAGCATATTGGTAATTTTACTAAAGTAAAATATCGGAGTACTCCTTCAACCATTGCTGATAAACATGCAGTTGCGTTACCATCCAGTTGAGGTGACTGACTGTCAGATAATAAGTGGTTGAAAGTAACTAAGTACTGTACATGTATACTAGTATTTAAGTACTTGCACTTTAAGTTATGCAGTTTTTTTTAAAGAGAAATATTGTACTTTTTAATGCACTACACTTATCTGACAGCTATAGATACTGGTTACTGTGTAACATTTGCTCAATCTTTAACTCAACTCATTGACAATAACACATTTTTATATTTATATTTATTTGTATTAGAATACTTTTTACAGTCAAGAAAGAACATGTTCTTAGGTTTTGATTGTAACAAATTGTTGGCTCATGCGATTAAATCTTTACATATGGGTGTTTGTGTGCAAGATTTCTGCTCTATATTTACATAATCCAGACCATAATGACTGATAACTGCTTAAACCGGACCAACAGAGTTGTTCTCAAGCCTATTCATGCAAAGCCGGCTCATTCAAAACAAAAACTCTGCGTGTAGTCATCAAATTACAGTCTGGCCTGTTTCTTGCATAACCAGCTCAATCAAATAATTAAACCTAATCAGGTCCAGAAAGGCCCTACTTCCCCTCTTCATGACAATAACTGGGACATCAGGCAGATTGCATAAAGGCTACAACATTAAACTGTAGGATTACGCTTCTACTCCTCAATACAGACAGGTTTAGGTGTCTGATGCCACCCAGTGGACAGTTTTAAACTCAGTCGGTTAAATGTGCTGCCAGCAGTTTTGGCATGTGAGGTTCCAGTCTCGAGTAACCTTCAGCTGCCAAGTATCTGCAATAAACACCTGCAGGTTTGACATCTGATAACCTGCCTTGTTGCCTAAGGCCCAAAGTGGGCTCTGACACAGACTTCATGTCTGAGACGCCAACAGGCCATTACTGTATTATTAATTAATTTATTATTGTGTATAACCTTTATATAAAATAATACCAAGCCCCTTCTTTATTTAAATGTCTGAAATGATCTTCAAAATGTACAGAACTGTCTCAGAAACTTTATTTTTCTCATTTTAACTTTTGTACACAATACTTTCTCTGCCTGAAAAAACACTTAATTACTGCAATGATTGTTCAGATGTGAGTGGTAAAACAACTCAGAAAAACATAAACATCTGGGACATGAAACATCTGGGACATGAATTAGGTTAGGCTTAATCAATTTAAATACCAATTTTCAAATTCCAATTGTATGAGTAAAGAATCATTTAATGTAACAAAATTGATTTTATAGATTTACAGTAGGAATGCTAATTTAAGACAGACAGAAAGCCAAAAAGCATCCTGGAATGATTGAGATTCAAATAAAAATAGAAAAGCATCAACACAAACATACATCTCTTAATACTGTGCTCTGATAAAAATGTTTAAAAAAAAAAGAGAACAGAACACCTCATCTGACAAGGTTAAAACCTACAGTATGTGGCTAAAATAGATTACAGTACTTAAATATAAAAATAGACTCTTGTTAATTTGTTTGTTCTTTTTGTTCTGCAGTCTTCTGAATGGACGGATGTGTTGGTCCGGCGTGTCCACAGGTCAGTCATGCTCCCTCAGTGACACATTCGAGAGGTCATTTCTTTCTGCAACAGATAGAGACCACAACAAACTATTTTTATCTACTGTTGATGGAGCTAGGGCTGCACAATTAATCGCAATTTTATCAAAATCGCACGTGATATCCCAGGTGGGGCCCCCCGTATTTGTTAAAAGGCAAAATATATGTCAAACCATTCTGAATGAAGTATTGGTGATGCTGTAGAAACATCCCAGCCTACAAATTGTATCCTACAGACTAAAGAAACAAATCAGTACAAGATTCTCGCAAACAAAATCACACTATAAATCATTTTTAGTTTTTAGATTTTTCAATGAAAATAAGAATGATACAAAAATGATCATGCCCTTGAATATCGTGAATCACAATCACGCAATCACAATATCAGTCAAAATAATCGCAATTAGATAATTACCTCATATCATGCAGCCCTAGTTGAAGCTGTGAGGAAATTTCAAAAGCTACCGCAAAATTTCAGAAGTTACCGGATATTAAAATAAATTGCAAGGTCAAGATATCTGCACAATAGTTGCAAACATCCAGTTTATCATCTAAGCTTTCAGTCACACAGGCCTTTGTTACGGCATGAGACATGTTGAACACACACAGAACATACAGTCTCTCCCAAGTGGGTGGAGGGGTCATCAATCAATCAATCAATCAATCAATCAATCAACATTCAACAGACAATGACATTACATCAATAAGGGGAGGTGCAGTAATTCAGCATGACTGATTGTCTTTCAAGTAGGGATGTAATATTGAATCCTGAATCGGTTAAAAATCAATATAAATGTGTAAAGATTACAACTAGTTGAGATTAAAAAAAAAAAAAAGTCTCCCTGCAGTTTTTAAACGGCCAAGAACGTTATCTCCTTTTGATTTCACTTGTTTGACTTCAGAAGTCACTACGTCTTTGTTTATTTATTTGAAGACATTTAAGTTTCTATTTGTTGTAGTTATTTTTATGTGGGATTTGTTTAAAAACTGATTATTCGTTTAATTGTTAATTAAAAGGTAATACAATTTCAATTGCAGTTTTGATAAAGAGATATGCTGTTTTGCCCAATTTATAAAAATAAAGGAATATCTTTCAGTCATTTGTCTGCAGTACATTCTGTTAAAAATAAATTGTGAGAAAATAAGTTTTGTGAACTTAAAATTGTGAACTAAAACCTAGGGAAAGTGACACTATAAATTTGCAAGGTTTCGAGCCAGGGCCCTGTTGGACATAAATGATTTATGCACGTTTTACTGCTTACATAAAACAAACAAATTATAATTATTGTATATTGTTATTATATTGTATATAATTACAAATGGTGGCAGCATCCTGTTGCAAAAATGATTGTCGATTGCAAATCCTGTTAAATTTGAGTCCTACAGGGCTCTTGTATGCTCATGCATGGGTAACAAGTACTGTGTTTGTTTTGATTACAGTACTCATATATACACACACACACACACACACACACACACACACACACACACACACACACACATATATACTGTATATCATGAGAGGAAATGTTCTAATTGTTCTAATCTAGTTGTGAATCCCCAAAATTATCACTAAATACAGGACACAGTTTAACTATTACTTGACTATCTATCGGGAATATATCACTGTCGGTATATGTGTCATCCGATAAGTAATAAGATGTGTTTGATGTGTTTAGTGCATAACTTTTTATAATTATGAACGTCTGTTATATTCGAGGCTTGTATCATGTGGACATGCTGATAGTTTTGTTGTCATTGCTTTGAATTAATCATGGGGGTGACAGAAGCTACGCACTATAGCTTTAAGTAAGATATGTTTAAAGTAATTTAGAAACAGTGCCTCGTTTACATAATTTGTCCACGAGGGTGTGCAGACAAGTTTATTTATCAACTGTTAAATGTACCGCTAAGTGCAGTATCTTGGTTGCAATTCTTTAAAAAACACAAATACTAGCGATCCTATTTGTATGTTATGTATTTATATAAAAGGAAAATAATAAGGCAATACAGTTATAAAAGTTTGGAACACTTAAATATCCAAACAAGCCCAAAATCCCGAATCTGGATCTTTTGTACCTCAGTTTGATAATTTTATGTGACTTTGCATATACTGATAGGTGTCATACAGTTATAGGTTATTACTTTTTGTGTCTGACACTGCTATTTCAAAAAAAAGAAAGATTTAACACCTTTTATTGGTTTCTGAAAATGCCTGCTCCAAATAATTACAGCACTGTTTAACTAATGTGTTGTTGAGTGTATTCAATTCCATTATTACAGAACATAATCTTATTTATTTTTGTATTTAGCTAGCTCCGTGTTAGATCCTATCCCTTCTTTGACTCACCAGAGGCTCCAGCTCTTTATGGTCCGTGAGGTTGAACTCTGTAACAAAGTAATAGAAATGCTTGTAGCAGGTATTGACGTGAGCCTCGGCCCCCATCTGGCTCACGCGGTCAAAGTGGTGGATGTAGACGTGGACAAACACCCGGAACAGACGAGACAAAATCTTCTTAGCCACCTGCATGAAGGTCTTAGGGAAGGGAGTACCTGCGAGTCAAACAGATGGAGATGGGAGAACGCCACAGTCAATCCCAGATGACCTAGTGCCATGTGCTTCATAGAAAGGAACACATTTGAAATACTGCTGTATTAAATGCAACGGTTACTGATTATTTTAACTGAGATCCTCTTTCGATTTGTTTCTATGTCCTCTGGAGTCCCTCAGGTTGGATACCAGCATGTTAAAAAAGACCCAGCCAGTATCACGTCACGCGTGAATGGAAAATCAACACAACTTGGTCTGGGGGATAAGCCTCTGCTTGCACCAAGTGATTAATTTAGTATGTCGTTTTGCTTTGACTAATTCACCTAATTCAATAACATTCCAGAGGACACACACGTTAGGTCATTTCTATTCATAGCCTCCTGTACATTGTGTGACCAATTTTTTTTTAAATCCATTGCTAGGATGTTTCTGTAGTTAGTCAGATGCCGAGCAGCACAGGGCATGCACACATGTACAGAGATACAGACTGAGATAATAAGAAACGGAGAATTCCACAGCAGCAGAAGATTAACTGCTTGTGTTTGCAAAGTGCAACACTGTAGGTCATCTAATAAATGTGGCCTTGCCAATTTAATCTAAAACATTTTTGGGTTATTTGAAGAATAAAAAGAAGAATAAAAAACAGTGGCTTCATATTTAAAATGCCTATATTCTGCAGAATGTTATCTGTCTCTTATTTTCTAAAAAAAAAAAAAAAATCTCTGTTCCATGATGTATGTCTACCAGTTATGACCAGTTCAAAAAAACATTTTGTTTTGTTGCGATATTTTTTTCAGTTGCCCAAAATCTAAACAATTAAGTATTTTACAGGACAAAAAGCATTAGAGACACATTTGTGTAGCATAAATATTTCCTTCCTAGTAAATAGGGACCTGACACCCAGGTTGGGAGCCACATGAGTGACATCTTAACTGTGAGAATCTGAATCATTATTAGTTGAACACCACTGGGGGATTGACCGTTTGCACAGATTCTTAATTTGTGCCTTTTTATGGGGCAGATAATAATTTGCTATAGCTCAAATGATAATAAATGTAATGGCTGGTCACTACCCTACTTGTGACGTTGGGAATCTGTGGACATTGTCTATGAATGGGTGGTGGCTTGGTTTGCACAAGCAGAGTTAAGTACCTGACTCAGAGACTTGAACCAACCCTAGAGATCCTTTAGAGTAGGATCTCTCGATGTTGACAGCTACGACACAGTTCCTTTCTTTTAGAAGACATCCACAACTAAAAAAAGTATGTGACCTAATTCTGGATCACAGAATAGAGAGTTTAAGGAACCAAAGTCTTAACACACCATCTGGAGCAAAACTCAACACTTACCAACGTTGGTGGGGAAGATGTTCTCATTGTTGATTTGTACCTCAATCCAATCCATGAGCAGGCTCATGTATTTGGGGGCCGACAGTGCCGTCGGCTTCTTGTATTTGTGCTCGTCCTGCCAGCGGTATTCGTATTTGGGCCCACCGGACATGACGGGGCAAGTTTGATCGGTGCAGGAGTCGCTAATGGTGCCATAGATGAGGTTGATGCGGTTAAAGAAGTCGACCACGTGGACAGCCACCCAGTCGTTAAGGCCCTCGCCATGGGGCAGCTGCACGGCCTGCTTCAGGTCTAGCCCCGCATTCAGAGATGCCTGGGCCTTCTTGTGCAGGTCGAAGCGCTGCGTCCCGGGCTCAAACTTGCGCTTGGGCCGGAATGTCCTGTCTTTGTTGAAGACTTGTTTCAGGGCCATGGACATGGTTGCATGTGGCACCGGGAGGATTTGTTTGAATGGGTCAGGTGGATTATGTACTGTTGAATTGGTCAGGTGGATTATGTACTGAAATGAAAGCAGTCAAAAGGTTGTGTAAACAACCAGCGTCGATTTTTTGTCTTGGACTGTCTTTTGGTATTTGTTTCGACTCAGGTTGTGATCCTGCATATGATTAAAGGAGGGAAGAGAAAGAAAGAAAGAAAGAAAGGGACAGAGTTTGAATAATAGATGTACATTTTCATTAAGCGCATACTTCCTGTCAAGGGTGTTTTAGGGTACAATTTATTCCTAATATTTTACAAAATATTACAACCTATGGCTGCAACTAACATTTTTTTCCCTTATTGATTACTCTTATGGTTATTCTTTGGAGTAATCATTTGGTTTATTAAATGTCAGGAAATAGAGACAACTGCCTATAACAATTTCCAAGAGTCCAAAACCTAAACAAAAGCAGCAAATCCTCACTATTAAGAAGCTTGGACTAGTTATTACTTGGCATACAAACTTTAAAATGACTTAAATCATTATAGAAATAGTTCTCTTGATCTACTAATCAAGTAATCTTTTTAAACATGCATTACATCAGAGCTGGCTGGGAAATGACCCAATAGCTGGGTTCCAGTTGCCTACAGAGATAATAAACCCCTCACTCACCTTCTAAGGAAAATATAAATCTTAATAATCTTGAGAGGTGGCATAGAAGAGGGAGATCATGTTAAGATGAAGCCATGCAGTTATGGCATAAGAACATATACATGTGAGAGTTAATTATTATCAGTACATGTATTATTATTGTATAATCTACCACTTAATGGCGAGAAAAGTGAGGAGGCCAAATGCATTCATGTCAACCTGAATTCCCCTTTAGTCTCAACTCCGGTAGCCCAAAAAGTATCAACAGTGACAGCAGCTTGCATTAAAGATAAAACATCTGCTTATAGGGAACATGAGTCATTTCCTATTTCAGGCACTATAGCTAACGTTAATTCCGCCGTGAAACCAAGAACCTGCGGAATGACAATAAAAGTAGCGGTAGCTAAACCAAGTCAAACCGTCTGCATCTAATATAACAGGGCGTTTATTTACACCTCTTTCGTAATATCTCATCTTCATGATAATGTGGACTCTGTGTCGTTTAAGCACAGCTGAAAGGGATAAAAGCCGGAGATTAAACAGCAGGGCACATGACGACTGTACGAAGTTTATTCGTGAAGCGAGCAGCTAACTCGGTCGGACTTGTTGCTTTCTAAAACAGCTAAAACAGAAACAAGCCCGGACAAACCCTCATTATTTATTCTCAATCATCATTCAATCTTACATAAAAACCGTGTAAAACATTCATTATCTCAGATGGATGATCAAACGGTGACGAAATTGCACAGTTGAAAGCCACTTTCATGAACTTACTTGTTCCGCCTTCCTGTTCCGTCAGTTTCCTTCGATCTTTTTTTTTAACCAAAAATTATCTCGTTACCGATCAAAAGCTTTACGTCTACAACCTGCATATACTACATAATGGATACGTGGTGCGATACATGTTGTATAATTACTGTTAATTCAATAAACATGTCACTTTAATAAAGAAAATAACGTCTGACTCCTCCCTACAAAACGAAAAGTAACATTATACCCTGTTAAGAGTTGAGTTAGAAACGCGGATAGCAACTTCCGGTCAGAACCTTCAAAATAATGTATCCATTTGACCAATGTAATGTAATGCGGCATTCAACCCCAGTCATTTGTAAGCACTAAACCTAAAATAAGTAATGCGATCAAGCACAGATGTGTCTTCTTCACAAATGTTTCTTCACACCATATATGTTATACCATATGTAACGAAGTCAAGTTAAATCTTATGGTAGGCCTATCATATCGTTTTAGGAGACATTCTATTCTTTTTTTTTTCAGTATTTCATTACTTGAGTACACTTTACTGCTTAATGCAGAATTTTAACTTATGTTGGCGCATTTTTCAATTGTGGTATTTACAATTGTGATGTTAATAATCCATGGATTTGAGATTCCATCACTGCCCATTAGTGCAGCATGGCATGTGAAGGCCAAATGGTTTATTCTGTAAAAACGGTACGCCATTAATTTGAAGACTAATCCACCAGCTTCCGGTGTCGCGTGCTCATCAGTTGTTGCCTGGCAGCTCCGTACTTCCTTTGAAACAATGTGACCGGGCCCTATGGTGGGGGCAACCTGAACAACCTAAACCACAATACATCATGTTTCAACTGCTGACAGGAAAACCAACGGAAATATCTGCTTTCAGGTCGTTTCAATAATACAAGATGTATATCTATTTCAACACATACTGCCCATTTTATTTATATGGATTATTTATTTATTTAGTAGGCTACTATACAAAAAAAATCATGCATGACTACTCTACTCTACTATTTCCATGTTTTTGGGATAATATTAAAGGCAAGACTGCATGGAATCTGCCTTGAGCTTTTCCAATACAGATGTTCCAGATGTATGGCTATTATAGCAGGTTTCTATGATAATAGTCCCCATATTTTTCTGCTACATGCTTAATAAAGTTTTGAAACATCCTGGCCATCTTTCTGTAAGTTAGCAGTAAGATGAATTGATGATTATATTAAATGCGGTCTATTGTTTTCACTCCATGGTATCTCCCGAAAACAATGCCCGTAACAGGCTTAGATGACTATGAACTCCACTCATAAACTGCAGGTTACAAGGGAACTTTGTGCTGAAGTAGACCTACCTTCTATCTTACCTTCAATCACTGACTTTACAGGAACGTTAATAGAATGATTTTAAAGTGTACAGTTCTATCAGTTTCTTTCTACTTATAGTTTATTTTGCATGAAAAGATACAGGGAAAATTCAACTTGTCAATGTAGTCTACCATATAATCCCATTATACTCCAACATAGCAGAATATAAAATTAGTTTGTTCATCAATACAATGACGTCAATATTTAACATTCAAATCCCAACAGACAGACAGACGGACAGAGATGCTCCTTATATGGCCGACACACTGAAGTCCAATTTACAAATGGCCATTTATTGTCACTGAGGCCTGTTAAGCTGTATCGGTACTGTAGTCGAAGCTGGTCAGTGTGCACCGTTTATAAAAAGCTCTTTGTTTTAGTTTTTTGTTGGCCAGTTGAAAGGATGCTTTGTGCAGCACTAGGACAGAATGTGCCTTGTTTCTGTCTACTAGATAGGCTCAGCGGCGGCGGCGGCGGCGGCTCCCTCAAGCTTGGCCTTGTTCGATATGGAGTAATGGTAAGACTGCATGGACTCAGAAACCTTCTTGAAGTCAGGACGGTCCTCATGCCTGGTGAGAGAGGAGGGGCCGGTAAAACAGCCATTTGAAAGGTTGTGATTAAAGGAAAGCAATTCAACAAGATATTTTAATGTCACAGGGCTGTCTGATGCTGATAGAAGCTGAAATACATTAAATGGTGCATTGTCTTTTTTTTCTCACTGAGGAAAATAATATCATTCAGCCACAGCAGTCAGGCTTTTCACACGGTCATATTCTTGCATTGCCACAACGATCGCCACAGCGCTGTGGAGTAAGGTCTGGCTACACCACACATACATTCTGGGATAGGAGGAAAAATGCTCCGGTTGTTTGCATTTCTTTAAACCAATCACAACCATCTTGAGTGGCGCTAAGCTGCAGATGCTACGGAAGAGGATAAGGGCATCTGGGGAAAAATGTATGTAAATTCTGACTTTATTCTCAGAATTCTGCCTTTAATCTCATAATTCTGTGAATAAAGTCAGAACTCACATACGTTTTTCACCAGTGGCCCTAATCCTCTTCTGTAAAGATGCAGAGACGGTTACAGAGACATAAACATATTCCAAGAAAGACCTTACAACCATTCCAACTTGCCATTTTTTTCAGCTTGCTAGTTCAAAGTTTGTTGTTGTTTCCCAAAGTGAATAGAGTGTGAAAATGACAATAGACATAGAGTGGAATGGACATCAGGTAATTATCTTGGAAATGTACTTCCGTTGATCCCAACTAACCTGGTCATAGTACAACAACTGCTGCAACAGCTGTTGGGGTTGGCAAGCCCAATACTTTTTCTGTTGATCATAATATTTTGTTAAATAAACTGCCTTCCATTGGTGGTTTGAATCAAATTTCTATGGTAGTGTTCAGGTTGTTTTCAAATCAAGTCCTTTGATTCATAAAGGTGTCCCACCAGGATCAATGTTAGCCTACACCTCTTTCTTAATTTATTGTTTGTTCCAAACTCATAAAAACAGAGAGTACGCATTTCAAGAGATCGGGATCCCCATAAATATCCAATAAAACTTAACAAACTAGTGTCAGTTTCTTACTTGTATGTCCAGCATTCCTTCATCACTGTATACATTCGCTCTGGACATGCTGGCGGACACTCCATGCGGTTCCCACTGTCAATGAAGCGCATCACCTCTGGTCCTTTCATTTTCTAGATAAAATTAGGACACAAAAAGAGCTGTAATTCAAGTTAATATGTACTATTATAACTGAAACGTGGATAGATGACTTAGATGATGCTCTGCATACACACGTGTTACCTTGTAAGGTTTCCCTCCGTAGGAAAAGGCCTCCCACATGGTAATACCAAAACTCCACACGTCACTTTTACTGGAGAATTTGTGGAAGTTTATACATTCTGGAGCATACCACTTTAGAGGCCATTTACCTGCAGTACGAGCCTGTACAGCACAACATGTACACAACATGACAACAAACAGCAAGTCAATTAAAGGTTGCCTATATTAGCATTGATATTTAAAGCCAACATGCTGTAAGGGTACTTAAAGGGTAATGGACCCCAGGGTGCTTAAAAGATGGGCAAATGGTTCTGCAAAATGTGTTCATTTAATTTTTTAACTTTAAACTTTTCTCCACATGACGTTAACTTTAGCTACATTTTAAATAGAAAGAATAGAATAGAATAGAATAGAATATATTAGAAGAAAAAAGCCATATATATTGACATCACTACATGTAAATAAAGAAATTAGAAAAATGTAAGCTAATTAGCATTCCTAATTTGATCAACAGTTATATTAATTAGTTCAATGTGTATCTGTAAATCTGCACAACAACAGCGCTTAAAATTGTTGTCTCCTTTCTTTTTTGTGAATGAGTCCTATATTGTTTCACTTAATAGGGACGCGAGTTCATGTACTGTATGTCACATTGGTGACATACAGTACATTGGTGGTTGTGGACATTGAGGGACGGGTGGGGTTGCCAAGAAAAAGTAAATCAGTGTAGGGTGAATATTTATCAAACAATGAAAGTCTTGTTTAATTCTACAGTCTAGTGTTCAGTTGTATATTATTTCCTTGGAGTCGGGGATTTCTGGGACTTTCTGATCCCGACACTCCCTCCAGATGTACGTCAGTAAACCAGTAAAAAGGAAATTAATTAAGTGTTTACTTTAGTTTCAACAAAGCCAGTAACACCTTTACGGGGAGCTCAGTGATTCCCAGAAAACACTGTCTGTTTGTGTTAGCTGCAATGCTAGGAATCTCTTCGCTTCCATCTTTTAGTGGTTCAACAGTTGTGTCACTTTGTCTTGCAGCGCAACAATCTGATGATATGCACCTTGTAATAGTTGTCATCTGCTCCGAGGGCCTTGGAGAGCCCAAAGTCACTGATTTTGGCGTACTGTTGGTCGACCAGCAGGACGTTACGAGCTGCTAAGTCTCTGTGCACAAAGTTCTTTTCCTCCAGATACTTCATTCCCATTGACACCTGATGCATCAGATTGACAATGTTCTCCACGGTAACAGTATCCCTGTGGGGACAAAAATACTGATCTTCACAAAAATCAGAAGGTGATGAAAAACATGGTTGTATTTTTGCTTTTAGAAATGGAATTTTTTTCTCATTGAAATCAAGGGTCTGAGGATAAGTGGGTGTTGCATGTGATCTGTTCAATACCTTGTGGTGCATACATCTGAGTAGTCAATTAAAGAGATAGAACTTCTTGTGTAGAAAATGTTTTGGGGGAAATACTGGATACTTTCAACACTTAAACTTTTTGAACTCCTAATTATTTAAAGTAATGTCCAGAGAGAGGTCAAAAGTAGATACCACTATGTTTTAAGGGATCACATGCTAAATACAACTACTAAAGATTGTGATTTGGGGTTACATAAAAATAGACTTGAATTGCAGTATAGGGTACTTTCCCTTCCAAGTACCGGTATGTTATAAATTACATGGAGCAACTGATACTGATAATGTGTATTGCTAAATTATAATATGCCTATGCTTCACTTACTTATTGGTGGAGAGGAACTTGTTGAGAGGTCCGGCAGAGGCCATCTCCATGACCAGCATCAGATTCTCAGCCTTACACAGTCCCAGCATGCGGACGATGAAGGGGTTGCTCAGCTGGTGCATGATCTCTGCCTCCCTCATCATCTCCTCCTGCACCAGCTTCTCGTTGTCACTCTTCAGCACTTTAATGGCCACATCGACCTGGCCCCTGAGATAAGAAAAACTTAACATTTTAGATGGGTGTCTAAACTTTACAGATGGTATACATGTACTTGCAAAACCATGTGGCATCTGGATGGGCACTGGGTCCAGTAGTGAAACTTTTATATAGTTGTCGTTTGATAATGTTTAAGTCCTCACAAATCAGTCTTGAGAGTTCCTTTTTTGACACAGCCAAAGTTCCCAGAGCCGAGCTCAAATTCATCATCTATCAGCAGCTGAGTCCTCTGGATGTTGAACTTCCTCACTTCATTCGGGTTGTGGTACGGGTTGAATACACTGGAGTCCATCGGCAGAGCCTCACGGTTTTTAGGCCCGTCTAACGGTGCTAAAAGTGCAAACCACACAGTGAGATTCCAATTGTTGAAAGGTTTTTACATGCTGTACATCATAAACAGCTGTGGTGTCTTTTTAAATTATTTTAACTATTTATATTGTTTTCTTGGAAACACTGCTTTCAAAAGTGTGTGTGATTAAGTGAGTTTGGAAATGCTGCGGCAATAAGTAACTATAAAAGGATAGCAAGCAGTGGTGGAAAGTACATTTTTATGGTACCTTAACTTGAGCATTTCCATTTTTTGTTAGTTAAAGGTCCCATGGTATAAAAATTTCACTTTATGAGGTTTTTTAACAATGTTATGACTTCCCCCCAGCCTGCCTACAGCCCCCAGTGGCTAAGGAGCTTGACCGATGATGCCCTTTATGAGGTCATAAGGGGCACAATTACCTCCCCTTTCTCTTCTCTGCCAGTCCAGAGAATTTGGCCCACCCATGAATGAGAGCCATCCTGGCTTTCAAACAAGCAAAGTGGCAGTTGGTCAAGGACACATTGTGGGACCGGCTCTCGTGGCTGTAACTCTGCACAAAGGCTTAATTTCAGGAAAGAGACTTCAGATATTGTATTAGGGGACCACTAAGGCCTATAAAAGCATCCAAATAGCAACATGTCATTTAATACATCTACTGTGCCACATTTTAGTGGCAAATGTTGTACTTTTTCACTACATTTATCTGACAGGCCAAAGTTACTAGTTATTTTTCAGATTAAGATTTTTTTCACACAAAGAACATGCTCAGTATACAAAATATGGTGCATTGTTACAAATTAAACTACCCAACACTATATTAACTTTCCCTCCACCCGCTGATAAATAAATGCAACCATACTAATAATAATTTAATATTGAAATAGGCCTACTGTAATATTATGTACTTTTACTTTAAGAAAATTTTTCTGATAACACTTATATACTTTTACTTTTGAATGCAGGACTTTTACTTGTCAAGTATTTTACACTTTTGTATCAGTATTGGTTGGAATACTTCTTATACTACTGATTGTATCACTTCTTGTGTTTTGGACAGTTTTGTTTATTCTTCTTTATTCAGTTTTTTTATTTTTTATTTTAAAGGCCCATAGGGACTGGCATTGCAAACTTGCTATACAATCTGTGGTATGTGTTGTTGGTTATATACAGATTCCCTCAAACTTATTTTGCTGCAAGTGCATATAACAGAGCAGCTAAACATGTATGTCTACAGTAATGTTGCAGTATAACTGTATGTGTAGGTTAAGTGGTTTTCAGATGGTTGTACTTCAGGTAACTGACCTCGAGGTGGCGGTGTGTATCCATTTGTGCCGGGCCGTCTCTGAAAGCGAAACATTCCATCAAAATAATTTATCTCAGATAGAGAAACATGTGCTGACTTAAATAGTGCAGGATGTTGTCACTACTCACTGTTGCAGGAAGACTGGGTGTCTCTGAAATGTTACAAAGCAGATTAGATATGCTTATGTCAACAATTTCAGTAGTATGAACAAGGATGTATGTTATAAATTACCCAAAAATATGAACTGGAAACTCAGCGAGTTTTGCAGATATTACACAATGTTGCAATGACTGAGAAAAGGAAATAAGATGTTCAGTAGACCTACTTCCAACCGTTTTTCCGTTAATGCACGCCTCCCCAAGAATAGTCACCAGCCCATCAGCTTTCATCTTTAGGTACTCAACCAGCTGGAGAGATTAAGATAACACTACATTTTAATTCTGAAAATGTCTTCAGCTGTAACATTATCACACATTAGATAATAAATGAGGTGTGACAGACCTGCCAGATTGTGTCAAACTTTGTTCCCTCTGGCATTGAGTATTTCCCTGATTTATCTTGGAGTATCTGGTAGTGGTACACTGTTTTCCCGTACACCATGGAGAGAGCAAAAGTACCTGACTCCTCTCTGTCTCTCACTCTAAGAAAAAAAACAAAACAGTGTTGCTTAAAACCTGCATGAAGATCTTTGACCTTTCGTTGACAAATAAAAAGCCAAGAGGTGCTAAACATTACCATGAGCAACTTACAGAAACTTTCCATCCGGTTGTGCGCCAGAGTAAAGCCTCCTCTCACTTTCCTGCCGGGTGATTTTACCATGAAACCAGGGCATCTTCTCATGGGCCGTGGTGGCGATCAGTTTCTCTAGCTGAGGAGCTTGACTGATGATGGCCTGCTCCATCGCCTCTCCCTGAGCAGAAAAAATAGACATGCGGAATTCCCACATTGAGACACAAAGTCAAGCAATGTCTGTAAAAGGGTTTGCCATTGGACACCTGATATACTGCCGAGATATTAATACAGCACTCTTAAAAATCTAAAAGTAGGCCATTACTAGCAAATTGTACTTAAAGTAAGTACTGTACATGCAGAGAAATGGCTCCTTTGACTGATATAATGTGATAAATGAGTCTCAGATCACTAATACTGACGCATTAATGCATGAAGCGCATTTTTACTGTTGTAGCTGGTTTATATGCAGCTATGTATAACTACTTTATATGATGTGAAGTAGTTTGGTCCAGTTAGTTTGGTTTCCAATTTAGGGGTCAGCCATTCTCCAGTGGGTCACAAAATAAACAAGAAGGGTCATGATTAATAAGTTGATAAGTTGGAAACCAGTTGGAAACCATTGGTTTAATCTTGTTCAGTGAATTGTGTTTAATATGTTTTATGTTTCTCATGTGCTACATTTTGTAGTGTACAAAATGTACAATGTACCTACATTATATCTGTCCTATGAATGTAGTGGAGCAAAAAGTACAACATTTCCATTTGAAATATATGAAGTAGAAGTAGAAAGTGAGAGGAAATAGTGTCACAAAAGTGTACTAAAGTATAGTACTTGGTTACATGTACTGCCAGTTTCCAATACTGCTGAGAGAGAGGGTCATTATGACATTTCTGGCTCCTTTTCATTCATTCATTCATTCAAACCTTTATTTAACCAGATATTTAATTCCTCGAGATTAAAAATCTCTTTTACAAGAGTGTCCTGGTCCCTGTTGAGCCAACATACATCTGGAGCCAGTTTGGCTATTTTGCTGAAGCACACCAGTGATAAAAGGCTACTGGTCTCAGTGTGTGACTGTCTGCAGCAGAAGACTAATTATAAAACTACAGGATTTTGGATTAATGTCGGACTTCAGAGGGCCTGTAAACAAATACACTAAACAAATGAAAATGTGCTATTTCCAAAATCACATGGATTTTCTGCTTATTTTGTGTGTGTGTGTGTGTGTGTGTGTATTTCAAAATATTTCAGTAAGTGGGACTGTTTTCTCTGTAAGGGGTCATTGATGCCGGCACGTTTCAAGGCTTTGGGCAGTTTTGATTTAGGCTTTGGGAAATTTGTTTGTCTTAAATCCTCAATGTGTGGGACAGCTGCTGTCATATGATCACATACACATTTAAATTAATCTGCAACATATCCTTCCAGAAAACTCAGATAACACAATGTAAATAGTCCTTAGGAACCTTTTATGTACTTGAAAGTAGTTCCAATAAAAACCGTTAACTGAAAGGAAATTATATATTACTGTGGAGAAAGAAATTTGTGTTAACTGACCAGTTGAAGAAAAATTAAAAGTATAATTCCTACATTTAAAATCCAACTTCTGACAAACAATTATCAGTCAAATATACTTATATAAAAAGTAAACGTCAGTCTGCAGTAAAATCTCCCTATGATGTTATTAGATTGTTATAACCGATGCAGCAATGTAAAAGCATTTCTCTGTTGTAGCTAGTCAAGTTTGAGCTAGTTTTAACTTCTTTATTTACAGGACAGGTAGTCTAGACCGGTGGTTTCCAACCTCGGGTTTGGGCCCCTCCAAAGAGTCACCAGATAAATCTGAGTGGTTGTAAGAGGATTAATACAAGAGGATTAATACAAGAGGGAAGAAGAAAAAATTGAATTCAGCTACACTTTTTTTTATACTTATAACTTTTAGAAACTGTGAAATGTTGAATTATTTGATCTCTTGTTAACTTCTCAATTGTCATTGGAAGCAGTTATTAGAAATATAAACTTTGTGAAAATGGTGAGGGAAAACGTCTCTTTGGTGCACAGCTAACAGCACATTGGTATTTTAAACATGACAAGGTAAATGATTGTTTAATCTGTATCAATATGTTGTATTTTGTAAGTTTATTATAAATTTTAACTAAGTGTATCTGTCAAATGAATGGCGTAAAGAGTAAAAGGTTTCCCTCTGTAATGTAGTAGGGAATACACATGGAGCTACATACAAATGTATGTACTCAAGTAAAGTACATGTACCTCAAAATAGTTCATAAATACCGTATTTGAGTAAATTTAATTTGTTACATCTCACCATTGGACCCTTTAATTACTAAATGCTAATTGTCCCTAATTCACTTATCTCTTGCATTTACATATTTGATTATACTACAATTTATTTTAACTTCTTGAAAAGTAGGAACTCGTTCACTTTTGGAGTCAACAAACTAGAGGCCATTAAAGGTAACTGTTCCACATTACCCACAAGCCTCAGTAGAGCCTCACCTCCAAGTTCCAGTTCTGCTTCACGTACTCCCTCAGCATGTTTTCTCTCAGGTTGTCGAAGACGCCGGGACGTATCGGTGTTTCCGGGGAACGGTGACAGGGTTTCTTCAGGGTGCACACCAGCCCATCAGGGTCTTTGCTGTAAAACTCACAGAGCTCTGCAGGCCCACAGTGAGGCTTCCCTCCTGTGATGCAGAAAGTCCCGTTAAGCTGCCTCTCTATGGAGTAATGATGAAACTCCAGGTTCCACACAACAGACAGGACGTAGCCTCCCAGACTGCGGAGACACTGTCGCAGCAAGAAGATCCCGTCGGCCATCCCGGCAAGTTTCAGATGCTGCTCGGCTTCTGAGCGACTGATAAAGCCGTAGAAGAAAGGCAGGTCAGCCGCCGGGTCGATGGACATGGTGAGACTTGGGAGAGGTAGGCTGGACTTTGAACTTGGAGTCCTTGGTGTAGATAGAGGAAATTACCTTATCAGAAAGAAAGGGAAAACATTAAAGCAATGCCATGCATTGAAAAAAAAAGGCTGAGTGTTTTTAGGAAAATGCTAATTCAAAAGCCCAATGTGGGACTAGTACACTCACAGCGTGTGACCTTTAAACTTTTTAGTCCTTACTTTGCCTCCACTGTTTGCTCAAGCAACCCTAATTTCTAATTTACCAAATCACAAAAATCTGTGGAAACACTATTTGAAAATGGACAACTTTTGATGCTACAAGTTTTTACAAAAAGCAACAGAGACATCATCATGAGAACCTCACCTCCTCCTCTTCTCTTCTGTTACTCACAAAGAGAAAGTTAGTTTTTTCAGGACTTTAAGCTCTGTGGTGTGCCTTATGTCTGGATGAGATATTTAGCAAGAGGTAAGCATCCACAGGTTGTGACTGCATAAAGCTTGCAGACTAACAAACTGGTGACAAAAGCCACAACAGGAAGTTGCACTCCGCCCTCAAAGCCTCCTTTTACCAGCCTCTTGTTCTTCCGTTAGACAGGTGCTTTTTTATTCTAGATAATTCCTTTTGCTTTAGAGACTCAAGTTTGTAAGTTTTCCTTTGTGGGAAGAAAACTGTAAAGGGAAAATTGACCCCACTCCTACGTTACAACAACTGCAATGTGATGTGTCTGATAGGATTCTGATTGAGAGCTTCGGTAGATGTGTCTGAAGACATAAAGATAAGATTAAAATTAGGCAGGTTTTGTCTGTAGTTTAGCAGGATCATGTGCAGGTGAAAATATGTTTGAAACAAAAATTGACCGAGGCCACAATGCGTCAGCACTCACGTCACACCACACAGGGACGAGATCATCTGGATATGTAGAAGTGCTTGTAATGAGGATTGAGATAAACTAAAAAGAAATAAGAGAAACAGGTTAAAGCTTAAACCATTTCCATCGCAGTGTGTTGGAAACTTATCAGTCACTTATGATAACTTTGACGTGATAGATTTAATCTCCATCAGTTTCCGGTTTAGGTGTGAATGGAAAGTGTGTTGATTTGGATGGTTTTCATCTTTATTGAAGTTACAGGTCTAAGATTTTCCCTATGTTGCTGAAATAATTAGTAGTATACTTGAATAGTTACAGAAAATCAATCAACTATTTAACTTAATTTAAGATTTTGTTAATGGAGTTGTTGTTTAAGTAGTCATTTGTATAAGTCATATATATATATATATATGGGGGGCATTGCTGCATAACTGATATGTGTATATATATATATATATATATATATATATATATATATATATATATATATATACATATGTACGTCTGAGTGCTAACTATATATATGAACGCAAAAGCTCACACTCGCATTTATTTAATGAAACCTGAAGAGTTTGACATGTGTACATCTATACGAGTCAAATTACTTTTTTTAGATTAACACCTTGCGTTGTAACACAATTTAAATTCGTAGAAAGAAAAAAAAATTAAGTGAGTAAAAACCTCAGCTTCCTGGCGACACACGTGCCCACATCCACAGTGGACAGCCAAGCAGAAAAACACCGTTGCCACAAGACAGAAAACCCACCACAACAAAGACCTCCAGACCAGACTATGTGGACAGATGGAGAGCTCAAACGTCGAAAGACAAGCTGTGACATCATAAGAATGCTTCATAAACTACACCTGCACCTTTTTGTATGGTTCAAATTACTGCAGTTTGTTGTTTAATGAATTAGTGACTAAAAATGGACTATTTAAATGAACTCAAGATGAACTATATTGATGGTCGATTAGTCGTTTAGGTCATTTATAAAGCCAATATTTGCTGGTTGCAACTTCTACAATGTCATCACTTGCTTGTTTCTGTTTTGTTTTTTTGTTTTTTTAATGATTATAAATCCAATATCACTCAGTTGTAGACTGTTGTTAGGACAAAACAATCAATGTGAAGACATCAGGTTTTGTTCCTGGACTGTGACCTGGCTTTTTCAACTATTGTCTGAACTAAACAATTAATTCACAACAAAATTCAATAATAAAAACAATCAAATACTTACTTGCAACCCTAATTTCCTGTACATCATGGATTTTCTGTTGAAACTACAAATATAGACTATATATCGATGTAAATAATTCCCTTTACTCTGTTATCCATGTTGTTTCTTTTATTCATATTCCCAGTAAGCACAAAGCAAGATTGACAGCAGTGACATATTTCCAAATTTTGTACCTACTTCAACAATATTACTTGAACAAACCTAAACTGAAATAAACTTGAAGTAAACTTGATAAACAAAGAAACCTTCCTAAGGCACCATGACAAGATGCAGTGCTGTAATTCAGGACACGACCAAACTCACTTAAACACTGACAGTTTTCTAATGAGACATAACAACTTCCAACTATGACAACATTCAGGTCTTTGCTCAGCTCGAGTTCTTTTCGAAATATGATTCTCATGGCTTCTCTGTGAGGTATGAACCACAAAAGCAAAAGATGAAGAGAGAAGAGGTGACATATACGACAGCTTTGAACCCACAGCATTGTGTCCTGTCCTTATACTGAGCCTGCAACTGTTTTCATCAAAAGATACTTTAAGAGACAGAAACTAGCTTGAATGTAATGTAAAAAAAGGTGTTGCAGAATGATTGAGTGCCAGTAAGCAGTAAAATTCCTAAGTCACTCTGCTTTCAACAAGCCAAGGACATATAGTCATTGACACACGTCAAAATCTGCAAGGCTGAGTGTTTGTTTTCACTCAGAGAAGACAGGGTGACCCTTTTCTGACATGATGTATTTAATATAATTTATAGGTCAGGTCCAGGTCCAGGTTGATCAGTCTTGATGTCATTGATGAAGAGGTTTTGAGAAGCGTGAAGAACTAAGTAAAACCAAACACAAGAGCTAAAGAGTTCATTCTGATTGAGCCTAATAATGAAGAACAACAAAAGTTCAGGCCTACAACTTTCTTACCCAGTAAAATATTGTGAGCCAAACATTGGGGTGCCTAGCATTCACAATTATACTCAGTAAACATAACTATAAGCACAGACAAGTAAAAGTTACCAAATGTAGGCTTCCTTAAAGTATGACAAGACTAAAATCAGCGGCCATGCTAGCAGCCATGGGAGACTGTCCTTTGGTACAGCTGTGTTTTGAGCTAAAGCTAACATCATCATGCTAACATGCTCACTTTCACAATTGTAACATGCTGATGTTTAGCAGGTATAATATCAACAATGCCAGTTTAGTGTGTAGCATGCTAACATTTAGTAATTGACTCAGTCCTGTTATGCATCAAAAATGTAGGGCTCATAACTGTCAGAATAAAAAATAATTTTTGTTCATGTTTTTTTTGTCTCTGTAAGAATTGATTAACTGTCAGGAAAACCTATTGGCCAATATCAGGCACTCAAATAATAATCCTTAGTATTGGTCTAAAGATCAGGGCTGAAAATTTGAGCTAACTTAGCTTTAGCTCTGTAAGTAGTCCAGCAATCTGGTTAATCCAGGGATTTAGCTAGCTAACCTTTTACACATAAACAAAACTTTTATAATTATATCAAATATGTTGAAAACATGTTGAAATACTTTGATTGGACCAATTTTCTTTATAACAAAGTCTAACACGGTGGAATGTAAGAGATGTAGACAGTAATGCTGCATAACAGGAATGACCCAATTAGCACTCAACACAAAGTACAGTTGAGGCTAAAGAGAATGTTGTTAGTTTTGTAGCTATTTTGTCCTAAACAATAAAACATTGGATAAAGTCAAATGTGTACTTGCTGAAGTCACTAGAGGAAATTTCAAGAATGTGTGAGCCGAAATACACATGTGTATTTATGTACAGGATCATTAACCCCATTAAATTAGTTACACTACAGAAAATACTGTATGTCTACACTGGGTTTCTGTAATTACTACAACATGACACTCAAACATCTAAAAAAGCATGTTGACGTTAATGTCACGCTGAAAGGATCAAGTAGGAGTAAGAGGTAACTTATAAAGTGAGTAAAAACACAAAACTCAAAGCCCCCCCTTCCCCCCCATAGCATCAAAACTCAGCAGCTCAATCAGTGCAGAGAAATAAAAACTCTTTTACCCAGTCAGGTCAGTGATTTTAGTTGCTTCTTTAACTTCTAAAAGCTGTTTTCTGTCGATTTCATTGCTGAAATTGAATCAACAGCATTCCCATGATAACTATTCAGCTATTAAAGTTATTTTAGGTCATGATTATTTTGGTTGTGCTATCAGGAAGTCAGCTTGTTGTTATGTAACTCAGAACATTCCGCCATACATACATCAGCGTTTGAGACTGCGTAAGCATCTTTCAACAGATAATGAGTCATTTAAACCCTCATACATGAAGTGATTTTCCCCAAACTGCCCTTTGCATTGGTGATGATTTAAAAACAAGTAAAGACGTGGGCAGACTTGGATTACAGGCTCATCCGCATATCAGATCAGGGGCTGAAATGCCCCGACCTGAAGCGTATCTTCCTGCATCAATGTAAACAATTGTTATTCAAATAAATGGTTTTTGCATGTATTTCTTTGTTATGATTCCAAACCAAAATGAGCCTGTTGAGATTTGAAATCCCAGTAAAAAATTGCAAATCCTCTCTAGATACTCTCTTATAGCTTACTGACAATAAATAACAGAAGTACCTCAACAGTTGTTTAATTTCTGTCTGTAAAAAACACACACAAAGCAAGCTGTCAGTGAAAACGTATTATAATGAGGCTGTTGTGTCAATTGTGGTTTAACCTGAAACTAAATATAATGTTCACATTTTTTGTAAACAGTCTTACACTTAAACTGTGAATTAACAAGCACATTTAAAAAAAAAAAAAACTTTGTCTGGGCCAATGTCGTTAGACTGTGGCTGGGATATTTTGCAGATACGCTTCAGTCCAGGACCAAAAATACATCCAGTAATTTCAAGAAAAGTTACAAGCGATAAAAGACACACACAGACCTCTTTACCCATTTTTGGTTTTCTATTCCAAGGCACCGTACAAGGCACAATGAAAGCAGCTATTTATATTTTTCCACATGTAATCTCTACTTTTGTAAGCCAACGCAACAAGGCCTTATCCCGGCTATAGTGCACACACATTTTTATTATGTTTTACAGCTTGGACAGAGCAATGGAAATACAAAAACACCCATTTAAACTTGAGATTATTTGCTTAAACGCAAAAGATAACAACAAATATACATATCATAAATTATTGTAGGTTTACAGACTCAATTCTGTGAGTATATCTGTGAGGATTATTGATATAAAAATGTAAAACACACTTTTAACACCGTAATGCAGGTTTTCAATAAACGTTTTTCCCAGGCCTAGTCTTTGCACCTACTCTATCATCTTTTAGTTTTTTTACATAGAAAATATGTGTAATTCAACAATATAAAGTATGTCTGCTGTTAAATCAGATAAAAAATAAAAACTACTTACAGTACGTGTCACTGCTTCACCGTTGAGTAGAGCGATGTTGTTGCTTCAGAGACAATGATGTCTATCTGACAGCAGTTTAAGGTGGGTTAGAGATAATATGACACACATGCACACACACACTCACTCACACACACACACACACACACACACACACACACACACACACACACACACACACACACACACACACACAAAGGCAACACAGGATTCTGAATCCATTTAGTTGCCTATCAGGTTGTTATAGTCAGGGTTCAACATTAGCACCATAGACCAGCCAAATGCTGGTATAATATGCAAGTGGCTGGTAGATTTGCTTCATTCGGCCTGCCGAAAAAACTGTGAGTAGCCGGTAACATTGAACATTCATTAATAATTTGTCTAAAAATGGTTAATTTTGAACCCTGCGTATGATCTCTTTAAATCTTGATTGACCTATTACAAACTGTAGAAGATTGTGTCCAAATATACAAGCCTGATAAATTCAATATTAAAGGAATAATTTGACCTTTTGCAAAATATATTAATTCACTTTCTTGCTGAGAGTTACATCAAGAGATCAATACCACTCTCATGTCTCTGTGTTACATGTAAAGAGGAGGGGGACTCAATTAGCATTTAATGAAGCTTCAAAGTTCACTAATTTACTCAAAAGTTCACTCTCATATCTGCATGTGAAATATAAGGCTAAAGCCGGTTATCTCATCTAAACACTCAGTAATAACCATAACAACTTATATCACATTTTGATAATTAAATAGTTCAACATTTTGGGAATTACACTTATTTGACGTCTAGCTATATGAAGCTAAGCTACAGGTGGCAACCAATTAGCTCAACCTAGCATAAATACTAGAAGCAGCTTCCAATCTTGTACTAAGCTAACCGGCTCCTACCTTTCCACTTATTTAACGTAGAAATATTCGATCTGTACAAAATTTCATATCTAACTGTCTGCCAGAAAGTGAGTAGGCTATGTGTATTTCCCCAAATGTCAAACTATTCCCTTAAAGCTATGGCCAGAAATTGGTTAGCTTAGCTTAGTTTAGCATACAGAGTGGAAACAGGAGGAAACAACATGTGAAGTGCGTTTCCCTATTTTTTGTTTTTTATTACAGAATAACCATGACACGTACACACTATACTAGTGCACCTGTGCAATAACCACGGTACACACACACACACACACACACACACACACACACACACACATACACACACACTAGACTGCAGCTGCAACTGCTTCCCCAGCAATCACCCGTGTCAAGTCAGACAACCACAGACAAAACAAAACCGGACAAGAAGATGTGTTCCTTCAAAATAAAAGCAGCCCTTGTACCTAAATTTAAGTGGTGGGGTTTCCATGTCAGACCTTAGTGATCTTGGGTCAACGGAACGGGTCAACAAAGAATCTGCGTTTGAAAGCCCAATTTTGACCTGGTAGTCCAAGTGGAATGCACTTAGTACACCGTCCACTCAAGATAGGATTACTCACAACGGATGTAAGTGACAGGTGAATTTGCACTGAATTTACAGACATATTTGTTAGCATTCAGACTGCAGTTCTAGAAACATTATGGCTTAAAAGCATATGTGGGAAATAATGTGTATGTTTTTAATTTGAATTGTATGTGTCTCCCTTTTATTCTAACTTTAAATCATGACGGTAAAACATTTAGGGTTGTCTGATGTCCTGCGGTTTGACTTACCATCTAAGCATAAACATAATACTGGAACATAGGAAAGGTAATACCACACTTAAAAGGAGGTAAAACACATCTTTAAAAAACATTTTGGTGACATCTTTGTGTGCAGTTACTTAATACACTCAGGTCAGTATCACAGACATGGGAGAAGAAAACACATAGTAAACATAGAACACAGTAATCTATTTGATTTAAAACCCTTAAGTAGTTTCTGTATATTCTGTATCTTGACTCCTGGCATATGCAAAGCCACATCCATGCTAATAAATAATTAAATAAATGTAATAGCCAACTTTTAACCTAAAAAGAGCACAGAGATGGGCACGCACATTAATTACCCATCGGGATAGTTAGAGATAAGGTTATACTTCAAGATGAAACACCCATGGAGGTCTTAATCAAGTCGTTTCCCTAAACCTTTTCACTGAAGGTTAAACCCTCAATTTAGCTAATTTTACACAAAACCTTTTGCAGATGTGAGTATTATTTTGCAAATTGTAACCGGAAGTTTGATAATCTGAGTGTGGGTGACTCGACATCAAACTTTGCCCTCTCTAGTTCTGGAAGTGGAAGAAGTTGAGTCTCCTCAGTCATCCGCCGGCGCCGCCTCCTCTCCGCTCGCTGCGGAGGACAGAGGACAGAATCTTCTGCAAGGGGACACGGGGAAGGTAAGTCAGCGAGCTCGGCCACACTCAAAGTTTTAATGCAAAACTCTGGAGGAAAACGGTCATGACATGATGCTGCCAGGATGCTGCTCTGAACTCTAATACGCTAATTTCTCCAGAAATATTTCTACATAGGCTATTTTGAATGTCGCTCTTGTTTAGTCTTTCAGTTTTTTCGTTGTGGTATCACATATGTGATATGGACCTCTATGGATTTAATGTTGTAAATGTATTTGTATAGTATTCCTCCTAAAATCTATGTTCGAATTGGCTGTTTTCCTCAAGGGCTGCAAGATATGGCTGGGATCTCCTCATTAGCGGATGACAAGGCAGTCAGTGTGCGTGTTTGTACGTGTTTGTGCGCCGGCGTGTGTGTGTGTGTGTGCGTGTGCGTGCAGACATCAGGTATATAGAGGTGAGAGAAGAGTGGCATTGATTCGTTCACAGGCTGGGGGAGCAACATGTGACTTCCCATTGAAGCGAAAGTACTGCAGTAATTCTATTCTATAAGGTTTATAACATATTTTAGGGCTTGATGAATTATAACTCCAGAATGTTACAGCTAACTTTTAGATTCTCTGAAGTAACACAGATGATGTTAGTAGTTGTAGGGCTTGTGTGTACATGGATGCAAATATGTGGTCCCTCAATGAACAGCAGATACATTTATTTTTGTCAACATATCTGCTTTCTTTGTGCAACACGTTGGTAGAATTAGCATATCAATGGAATTAATTAGTATTATTATTAATTAACATATGCTATTATTCAAGATACTATAGAATTTGTGTCATGTAATGTAGCCTAGTTTTAGTTTTCATATGATGGCAACAGACATATTAGTTTAGTTTCTCAGATTTTGAATATGCCATCAACCAAACCACACACACACACACACACACACACACATACATGCACATTAGAGATCCCTAGTCCAACTTTGTATTCCTACACCTTAACCAAACGATGCAATACTGTGTGGGATTTCCCCCAAATTTAAATTCTGTAAACCTCCAAACTCATTGTGATAACCTTTATTTAAGTCACGATGAGGCACTGTGGCACTAAAACTGTCAGCCAACCAGGATTTTATGAATGCTGATAATGATAAGCGTAAACACTGCATTTTTTTTTAACAAAGAAACCATATTGAATATTGATTGGCCACATCATGGTTGCTACCTTTGATGAGGTCAGTTATGGCGGCAATACTGAAACCCAAAAATTGCATTGTTGAATCCGTACCTTTTCCCCAACACGCACGCATGCATGCATGCACGCACGCACGCATGCCCGCACGCACGCATGCATGCACGCACGCACGCATGCACACAAAGCCTTCTTTTGCACCACATCAATGCTGTCTTGATGGATAGGCAAAGAAAATAAGAGCCAAAACAATAGTTGATTTATCAGTATTTATTAAAAGAAAACTGTCTGCTAATTTGACATTAAGCAAAAAAACGCCAACCATTAATGATTAATCGACACAACTGTGAGTATTTGCTGCTTTTGTTTGTCTCATGTGACTTAACTGAGTATGTTGTTAGTGTTTTGGACTCTTGGTAATCGTAAAGAAGCTGTGCAGAAATGAATATGCTAAAAGACAGAAAGAAAAACCCTTCCACTACCATCTGTGCTGTGTTCCTGGGGCTGCTGGCTGACTCACTTTGTGTCGAGTCAGCTCTCTCCCTCACTAAATATTGTTTCAGACTCGAGAGGCACATTTTCAGAGTTAGGGGAGCACATCCGAGGTTCTCTGGCCTGTTTATGTTCCCACTTTTCATCTGCACACTGTTTATTTGGGGAAATTGAGAAAGGAATGCCTGCCTCTTTTTTCTTTCTGTCTTTGTACCAGACAGAGAGAATAAGAATTTAGTTATATATATATATATATACAGTTAAATATTCCCCAGTTCTTTGTATTATTTCGATCACCTGTTTAGGGTTTTATGTGGAGCTCTGCGTTCAGCTAGACTTATAGAGGGAGTAATTGCTGCTGAGGCAGACTGAAACTCTGCATCTGACTTGTGAAATTTGTCTTAATCGGCTATTCGATCCCACAGCCTCATGGTCTTATTAGAGAAGAGAAGCCACACTGCTGCTTTAATGAAATAATAAACTAAACCCAAAGCTGATTCATGAGCTACTCCCTGATCAAAGTAGAAACACTGTGTATGAGTGTTTGAGTGAGTGGGGGGGGGGAGTGCTAGACTTGAAGCTAAGCTGAAGGACACTTAGCATCTGTTCGCTCCACACAGACTACTTTGAGCCGGTCATATGGCTTTGATTAGTGTGCTAGTTTTCAGATAGCTCCACTCTCCCTGGCAACAGCTAAAGACAAGGACAGCATAGTTAGCTCTAGTCTTAAATAGAAAAAAAGTCACTGTACATACATCCCTTACACCACATGAAAAGCACCAGTAACTAATGGATGACAAGATGGAAGAGATGAAGAGGACTGCAAATTTGGCCCACCCTTGTATTCCCACCTAATTATTCCAAGTGGTCCAACTTTTCTCTCTTGTTAACAACGACCTCTTTCTTCTCCCCTCCTTCTTTTCTCTTTTGCAAATTGTGATTGCGTTTGGAATTGTGTGGCCTGTCTGCAGCTCAGACCACTTTTTCTCTTGGCCGTGATTGCAGGAATATGCTCGATATTCATAGCTAATCCAAGCAAAACACAGAGCTGAGAGTCGACGTATGTGCTCGCTTGGCCTGCTGACAAACATACGTTTTTTATTTTGCTCAAAAAGTGATACAGTCCACAGGAAAAGTTTTGCACAACAGACCACGGAAGATGTACGACACCATCACCTCTGCAAGACAGCGTTCTCTTCATTTAGCTACATTTCTTTGCGGTTTTCTAATGGAGCAATAATTTACCAAGAACTTGGTGCATGCATGTTGTTTTGGGGATCTTTTGAAGCCCTCCACAAATCTTTTTAAGCAGCTTTACTTTAAAAAAAAAACCACTAAGGGAGAGCATTGGGGGGGTCCGGTCTCCCCCTCTTTCTCTTGTTTAAATAAACAAAAGGAGAGTTAGTGGTAATGAAAAGCACTTGATATTAAGCTGCAAGTTTAATAACCCACAATAAATCGAGAGCGTGAGCCGAAGAAGTAATGAAAATGGAGGGGAGTTTGGCTTGTGCAGGAAATGACTGGGAGAAAGCCTGAGGGAGGGGAAGAGAGAAAGACTTTGAGTTGTTCCACATATGAGGGAAGCTGCAACAGTACAAAGACCCCTTAGTGTTTTTTAAGCAAGCTCTTTTACTGTACCTTCCCTTTGCTGTTTGAAATGAAAAAGAGGCACATTAGGGCTCTTTTCAACTCAGTCCTCCACACTCAGTTCAGGGTATTAACACTCAAGAATAATTCCCCCAGCTGGCTCAATAAGGTTACACTCTGCTGTCTCTCTTTCATTCCCCTCGTGCTTTGCGCTCGTTTTTTCCCTCCTCTACTCAGGAGGCAACTTGTTCCCCCTGCTCTCGTCACCGAAAGGTTTCCCATCTGCTTCCGATTACCTTTGGCTGCAGTTGGTTAGCCGCCAGCCATCTGGGCCAGTGTGGCGTCTCCGCTCACTCTTCTCTCCCCAGACGGCACTGATGGAGGGGAGGCTGGGACAAGAGTGAACTGGGTGGGCAGACTTTACTGGAGAATAGCAAGGGTTGGTTTTTTTTTAGCTGACACTGCAATCCAAAGCCAGGTAACTAGATTCAAAGAGTAGGGCACCCATGAAAATCGGACCCCTCATTCTGGCTCTGGTCTGTTTTTTGTAATGGGTACTGTGGGTCTGAGGAAGTCATTTTCCATTGTTATTATAAATCAGACTCACTCTTTTGTTGGTCTGTAAGTAAAAAAATGGAATGTGCTAAATAGGAACTTGGGGTTTATGTATAGTGCAGGACAGTCAAATTAGTACTGTGGAAAATGGACAAGTGACCCAAGATCTTAGTCTGTGATGTGTGCCTGGCTGAACTCTTGCCTCCAAATGATCATAGAGTACTGTCATTCAAGGAACAAACAATATTCTCTGTTATTTTTGGAAATAAGAAACAGTCAGTAGCGTTTGCTGATGAAGGTAAACATTGAATTTCTCTGGCATTGTGAAATAGTATGCAGATGACATGCAACTGTATGTCGGGACAAAGCCAGGTCCCACCTATGTTTTGGATTGCATTGCTGAAATTAAGACCAGCATGTCCAAAAGTGTCCAGCAACTTCATGACAAATCAGAGATCATTATAATAACTCCTCTTGCTCACAGCACTTGCATTACCAGTCTGGTTGCCTCGTCTAACAAGAAGCCTTCAGTTTAAAGATTTTTGAGGGCATTTTAGGCCTTTAATTCCGAAGGACAGATGAAGACATGAAAGGGGAAAGAGAGGAATGACATGCAGCAAAGGGCCGCAGATCAGAGTCAAACCCGCGGCCGCTGCATCAAGGAGTAAACCTCTATATATGTGCTCCACCAATTGAGCTAACCCGGCCACAGAAGCCTGCAGTTTAGGTTTAAAGTTTTGATGCCGAGGTGCCTACAGTGGTGCATTTCTGTTAAGTTAAACTAAATGTTAAAGTAACTTTACATTAAAAGCAATGTTTAGAAAGAAACATGCTTCTTTTAAAAATGGGAGTGGTGTTGAAAAATATGAGGAAACTGTCTGGTTAGAGCTGAAATCAAGAAAGTAGTTGAAGTTGATTTTCCAACTGGAAGATGTCTGGTTCAGTATGTATTTTGGTTACATTAATGAACAAAACAAATCTAAGGGATCCATATCAAGATTTTTGTTTATTTAATGTATTTATGGTCAAAAATTACTACTGGTTGATATATCCTTATTGAATTTTTAAAAACTGACAACTAAAAAACATCGATATCAAACCCCCCCTAAAAATCCAATATTGGTCAGGTCATACCCATCACAGTACTCTAAACTTAGTTTCAGTTGTAAACAACCTTCATATAGGCAGTCATACCATCCATTTGCTAGCCAGGACGCTAGCCAATTAGTAAGCTGTACAGTCAGGCAGCCAGCCAGCAAGTCACTCAGCCAACCACCACAGTCAGCCAGCGTAGCAGTGATGGCAACCTGCTGCTCCTCTCAAATTGGCTCATTTTACCCCAGAGCCTCTGACATAATACCAACTTCAAGCCCTGTTTGGGCATTAAGCACAGCTTTTTACAAGATCAATGGCTTCCTTTGTGTTTGAACTCTTTCCGGTGGGCAGGCACTGGCAGCTTAAAGAGCAGGGCCTCAGGGGCCCCAGGTTGGGACCTGCTGTTGTCTCTGGTCATCAGAGTGAAAGACAGGGTGTTTGCCCTTCGTCAAAGGCAAGATTGATTAGCTAAAGGAACAATACAGGACTGGGCGGTCCTCCACTGAACGCTGAATATGAACTGGGTAGATTAGTCTTGTTTGACTGGGAACTGCATGGGTCAATGGGATCTCATGCTGTCTCTCTCTCTCTCTCCCTCCCTCTCTCTTTCTCTCTTTCTTCCTCTCTCTCTCTAAGTCAGTGTTTTACTATGTCTCCCTTGGTTCTCCCTTTTCATTCACCTGATTGAATTCAGACCAATTGCACCAACTTCCCTGGTAAATGAAGTGCTTTGAAAAGATCCTGAAGGACCCAAGCATCCCCCTAACTGTTGAAAAATTTGATCCACTACAGTTTGCATATCAAGCGGGCAAGGGAGTTCTTCAGTCTTGACAGGGTGTATAAACATCTTAAGAAACCTGCATCACGTGCAGGACTTTTATTTGCTGATTTTAGTTCAGCCTTTAACAAAATGCAGCCTTACCTTCTAATTGAACGATTAGCCTAATATTTTAAGTTACCCGAGCACATCTTATTAATAGTTTTAAATTGTTAAACAAACAGAAGGCAGCATGTCTATGTAAATGGAAATATGTTCTCTGTCATTGTATCTAAAACAGGCTCTCCCTAGGGCGGCATACTCTCCCCCATTTTTATGTAATGCGCTGACAACTGCAGGTCATCTCGGGAGAACAGCTACTTGGTGAAGATGTCAAACTACTATTGTCCCTTTTCCAGAGTAACCAATCTGATCATAACCGTGTCCTTAGGGAGTTTGTCAGACGGTGTGACAACCTCTTCCTTGATTTAAATGTGTCTAAACTTTTATTTCAGTTAGCCTAATAGCTGGTTTGAAATGCCTTTTAACTTCAAATGTTAATGGATTGGTTGCCTGTAAAAGTGAATTGCCCCTTGGGGACACATAAAGTTATCTGAATCTGAATCCCTCCCTTTTCACTCCCTTTCCTGGCCTTCCTCTTCCTCACTAAACAATTTCTCATCTGCAGGGCTATAGAGAGGAGTCTAAACCTTCCAGTGCGGCTGAACCTCTTGGGATATCCGTCCAGGTTTTTTTCCACTCCTATAAGGACTCGTCCAGGATCCCTCACCACTCACTGATCACCACACTGTAGAGGCTGCTATGTCTGAACCCACGGATCTTTCAGCAGCCATGGCCCAACAGAGTGCTGAGCTGTCCCACTGCTAGGCAACGGGGCATCCGAGAGGGCAGAAGACATGTTGGGACAGAGGCCCGGGGACCACTGCACTGAATTCTGTTACTATAGCAACTACTGTAGTAACCATGGAAATGCTATGGAGGACTGGTCTGGTCTGCACTGCCATTGTCGTCATGGTTGCCAAAGAGGTCGAAGAAGGTCACAGAGATGAGTTTGTCCAGTCTCAAGGTGAGAGGAAGCAAATTTTTAATATACATATATATCTATATATATATCCAGCAAACTAAATACCTGACAAATCATAATGCAATGCAAAATAAAAGCCTGTCTGTCTGGCTGAGGCACACTACAGGTCTGCAGGTCTGTGCTGCTGAACTTGAACACTGCTTCCATAAATCATGTAGCTGTTGCACAGACACATGCTCACCTCACTCACCTCTTGCCACACAGTCTCTCTCACATACACACTGAATCTTGAGCGACTGAAATTTCCTTAAAGGCAAAGACAAAATCCCTGAGTGTCCGTGTCTCGTCACCCTGAACAAGGCTGTGATTGTGAAATTTCTATACTTTAAATCTGCAGTACTTAATTTTGATATTAACGATGGATCAAATGACTACGTGTGATGTAAAGAGAGCTATTCCTAATGATAAAACCACAGAACTGTGACGTTTTCAGCTTTATGGAGTATTTTAGCTTTTTTCCGCCTGGATGCCAGCCAAACTTAGCCCCGCCCACAACATTTGAGGTTGGGAAGTTCGGTCTGGACTTGAGCCGTTGTGGAGCATCTATCCTCGAACAAGAGCTGTTTGGACCAATCAAATTGCCAGGACGGGCTTTATATGATGATAGACAGATGATCAACTTAGGTTGTATTTGTATTTGTTTACAACAACCCACGTTGCTCTGCACTACGCAAGCTTTTATGACTTCTCCAGAGGTCCTGTAATAATGGATGTAGCTAATGGGTGAAATTCACCATGTGTTCTAGCCAGGGGTGGGCAAAAAAATACAAAAAACTCATTGTAACAGCTGAGACCTGTTCTACCACTTGTGGAACACAGCACAAGCACACATGGACAAAACAATTATTTTTAAAGCATATTTTAAATTACATTATAACAATTAAACAATTTGCCCTTATGAAATCCAATCGCGGCACAGCTGTCTTGGAACAACAGGCCGCATTTTGGCCTTAGGTGCAATGAAGGTGTGTCTGGGATGGAGGGAGGGACTGTTTCCATCCAGAGTATTTCCTTCCATTATTTTCATTTGGTGATAAGAGAAACAAGGGGGATGCCCTGTGCATGGGTGGATGGATGTATTTACTGTATCAGCAGAGACACTTTTGTATGAAACCCCTTTTAGCCAGGGAGTGTCTCCTGTTAAATTTAGCAAACATGTTTCCACTGTCAGTTTGCTATTTGCTTTGATGTCTACTTAACATTTTCAAATACTGAGTCAGTCAATGAACATATTTTGCAAGGGTGCTGTGGGCACAATTTGCTATCCATTACACACCTCCGCTTAAACCTTTACTCCAAACTACATAATAATATGTTTTACTGGTTTTCATTAGTCTACAGTTTATTCTGTGGGAGGTCTCATTATTTCTTCCTTGGAGGTGAGTTATTTGTACTTCATTAACACCCTCCCCACATTTTCTCTCCAGAAGCTTTTCCTTTGCTTTAATGGTAATACCACCTGCCAGATTACTTGCTGTAGTTTGTGAGAGCAGAATGGATGTGTTGTGGGAAGCAGCTCTGAATCTTAGGAAGGTAATGTGATGCCTTTTGGTGTCCATTTTAGGCCGTTTGAACTAGTTATCTGATCATTGATCAGATTAATTTTTAAGTCTATTTAGACTATATTTATTACCACATTTTTTGAGTAGACAATCAAATACAACTGATTTATAATGTTTAATAATTTATTATGAAAAGAATAGGTAGTTGCAACCCTAGAAAATCTCCATACTAACATTATCTGTTCAGTGCCAAATGACAAATAAATTAGCAAATAGCAGTTAGTTGATTATCGTTGAGATTGAAGCAATCTAAATAACAAAGCTATAAACAATTTTCGGGGACCCGAACAGCTTAAAAAAAGACTGTATATTGGACGCACAGCATATAGGTGACCAGAAACACAGCTCCAAATGAATGCTAACGTTTTTCCATATCTTCTGAATGTGTAAATAGGCAATGAGGCGTTATTATGGATCCCACGTACTTCTGGACCACACGTAACTTCTCACCCCCCCCCCCCCCCCCCCGCCCTATGAAGCAGCTCGATTGGTTGGGGTCAGTGTTGGGCAAGTTTCTGCCATACCTGTCTCTCGTTGACTGACTCGCTTGTGTTGTGTGTCCGACAATGCGTGCTTTCGAACAACCGCTCAACTCTACCTCTGATTGGCTTACCGTGAAATTTTACTTAACATCAGTCAATCGTTAGCATTTATGCACTTGTCTCGTGCACAGCCTACTAACCAAGGAAGAAAAAAAAGTATTTGTCTCTTGGCTCAGAGATCAAGTTGGTCTGATGAAAAAACAGCTTCAATTATAGCCACATTTTTCAGTAACAGTAACAGTGTTATTAAGATGGGAAGAGTAATCAATTAGATTACTTGTAACTGAAAAAAAGTAATGCCGTTAGTAACAACGTTATTTATATATTTAAGAGTGTATTTTTGCTGTTTTTGCAATAATCTTTAATGAATTGTTTTTTACCTTAGTAATTCAGTGTGTAATGGTTCAGTGATAAAGTGAGGACTTAAAGACACCCCTCAAAGCCAGAAAAGGTAAGCTAAAAGCTAAAGCTTGGTTTACTAGGCTTTTGATCAGAACAGGGTTTTACTACAGAACAGGTAACCAAGTCAAAAAGACCATAAGCAGGCAGGGCACAAAAAAGGCTTGGACGTTACGGCAGGCTTAGAACAATTGAAAACCTGGTAGCAATATATCTTAAGAACAGCTTATGAGGGATTTGGGAGCAGGTGTGCCAGAGGGTGTGTAGGTCAGAAAATGAAGAAAAGCAGGGGATAAAAGTGCAGAAAACGGTCTTTGTGACAATATACATCTTTTAATGATTTGTAAACACAATCCTTGAATTGTCTGTTTTTGTTCCAGTACAATTTTCAAAGTTCCAGTAAAAACTTTACAGGCTATCCGAACCTTCTCAAACCCTTAGGGGACGTTTGTTTTGCTAACAGTATAGGTGTGCACATAAATAGGAAGAAAATCATACATGAAATCATAGTGCTAAAAATGCCGGAGTCATTCACCATTTTTGAAAAGGAAACAAGGCTACTGTCCATTTTTGTTCTCATGACTGAAACCACTTGAACGCCGAGCATATTCTGAATTAAACTTCCTGTGTCGAAAACGCAGTTCAACCTCACGAGTTCCATGAGAAGGCAGCATTTGTAATTGTGCTTGCTGTTTATTTATGTCAGACCTATCCACTGCATACAGAGTCTTTTTTCCCGGTACACAGCTTTCCAAGTATTTACCAGGGAACTCTGATCTCTGGGTATTTACTCTGTGTGGGAAGGGGCTGCGACTCCACCAACTGAGGCCAAAGACCTTTCCCCATTAGTTAGCGGACGTTGGCTGTTTGGAGCTGTGTGTGTTTGGACAATAAATCTCCACCAGGCCCTGGCACAGACTGGGACAGACAGGAAGTATACAGTTTCAGTGTAACCATGGCAACTTTGGCCTCATGCGGGAGGGGGTTCTTGGACTGAAGGGACCTTGTCAGTAATGGGTCAAAAAGTCTGCGAGTTGATCTTTGCCAACTGGCTTACTCTCTCAATAAAAAGTCCCATAGCATCATTCAAAATAAGCAGCTCCCAAATCATCAACTGTTTTTAATTAGAGTCAGTTAGATTAAGTGGATTTCTTTACTTTATTAGGTTAAACTCTGATTTTGGTTGTATGCCTTCTTTATTTCTCTCCCTCTAGCTGCTTTCCTGTCCAGTCTAGGCCAGTATGAGATTGCCATCCCATTACGTGTAGGACCCAATGGCCAGGTGCTGGATGCAGAAATGCCACAACACCACAGAAGGAAACGCAGCACTGAAGAAAGACTGCCGGACTCTGTATGATGCTTTTTTAAATTGTTTTTAAAAAAAATTTCATTCATCTTTTTAGTCCCTGTTTGTCTTACATTTACACACGTACAATACTCTCTAATATACTGATCCAAGTTAACCTAAACCTAACTGCCTTTTTTCCTATCTTTTAGCTCTTCTACCAGCTGTCCACGTCACGTAATAACTTCCTGCTGAACCTAACGCTGCAGGGAGGCCTGCTGTCCCGGCTGTTCAGAGTGGAATACTGGAAGAAAGGCAGATTGGCCTGGAGTCATCCTTACTCTCCCCACTGCCACTATGTTGGACACCTCCAAGATCAACCGCACTCCAGCAAAGTGGCCTTGAGCAACTGTAACGGCCTGGTAAGTCTAATCCACATCTAGTACAGTGTGAGGTCAGCAGTAGCAGCAGCACTGGCTCAGCAAATGAGGGATCAGCTAATTTTGACATAAAAAAATCACAAAATTACCTAATCTGAAAGGAAAGATGTGTCTTAAAAGGTGCTTTATTTAATTTTCTACATCCCTACAGATAGTTAACCAAGTGTAGAAGACATGATGATATGTTACGATATGTTAATACATCTCCAGTGCAACTACTTACAAATTTGCATCAACATATTTAACAATCAGGGATAAATACTTTGTATAGCACTACAGCTAAAAGAAATCCAGTACTATCACCATTGTTCTCTTAAGGGTTTGTGTACAACACACCATATGGGATGGAGTGAGAAAGACTTTCGCATTTAAGACTGTTCAAGAGTCCGTCTGGTGAAGATTAAAAATACTGTACATTGAAAATAAGAATCTCTTATATTGAAAAAAATGGCCTTGAAAGATGGCCAGGATATATCAAAGTTGTAACATTTATTTTTTACTGAGTTCCCCTGTTTAAATTACAACTTGGATTGTGATGTGAACACTTTTTCAAAGTTGGAAACTGTTAATAACCATGAACGTGGCATCGGTATGAATCAAACAGGGTTGTATGAGCAGACATGTTTATACCTGCCTCAAAAGGCCACAATGTGGTCATCATAGATAGAGGCATCACTCAATGAATTGTACAAATGTTGATATTTAGCACACTTTCAATATGTCTCTCCTCAAAGGCATCAATGTTGTTGCACTCAGTGCGTGAAGGAAGAGAAAAGACAGCCTGAGGGAGAAGTCCAAACCCTGATTACTTTCTCAGCTCTGCAAACCTTGTCAATTGCTATGTGAAATAGGCGTTATTGATAGATTTTTGGTTTAAGAATGTTACAAAGATTGTTTGAAGCAGCCCGCCTATTCAGACCAGGAAGGGTGTGGGGGCGCCGTTAGACCTTGTTTGAAGATTAACCTCTACCTATAACCCACAATGCATCAAGCTCCAGCATGCTCCCTTGGGTCTGTTTAAAGGCAGTCAAGGAAATATAGGAAGTTATTAACTGAAGCTGTGGTCAAGAAGGCAGGTTATGGGAAGAAAGAATATCTGGTCCTTTAATCTTCTGTAAATGTTAACAGTTTTACAAAGTGGTCTTGTTTGCCACTTAGTAAAGCTCTAATTCCATTCATTTATTCACCACTCAAATCAAGTCATCAGTTTGGTAATGCCCAAAACTTAAAGTTCAAAGTTGGTGCCCGTTCTGAATCACCGGACTGGATCACCTAATTGTGATGCATTATTTTGTTGGCTGAAATCTATTCCCTGCATTCACAGCACTGTGTATCTGTGTATCCTCTACAAAACAGCAGGTTCCACAATAACAGTTGTATACACAGCTGATGATTAGATGTGTTCACAAAGCGTTAATAAGCAGCACACGTAATTACTGTTGGTCAGACCAGCGTGGGCACATTCACCAATGAGCGGGTGGTGTCCAGGGGAGCATCACTAACTATGTTATGGGATTAAAGGCACTTTGAAAGCTGCCACAGTGGGTTGAGGCCAACACATCTGAGCAGATTCAAAGGAAGTGTTAGTGTATCGCTCTCTGTCTCACTCTCTCCTTTTTCTTGCTCTCATTCACTCTTTCATGCTCTCAAGTGTGTTTGTCTGTGTGTGTCAGTTCTGTGGGATCCTCTTCTCAGATGGGTTTGACAGAGGACCCTGTGAGGAGGTGTTTTTACGTGGACTGTCTGATCACAAAGCCATATGATAATAATGTTATGCTTGTATCTGGAAAAAAAGTCTTTAATTATAATAGAAGTTTTATAATTTCATCTCTGAACAATTGTTGGATAGTCTGGGATGAACCTAGACTGAATCATAGTCCTAATAATGAAATGTGGCATATTATTTTAACTTGCTCACTAAAGACTTTGTAGCTGCTTATATCGTAATCAGCAAAGATAACCTGAAGATGAGGTTACAAATGCAACTGTAAACAAGAAAAATGTATACATAATATATATAAAAGATTGCTAGTTATTTTAAAAAAAATGTCGGGGCTTGTGTTATTTCTTCATTATGTTTATTTGTTTGGTATGGTGACTAAAAATGAAAAGTTAGTGACTCTTGCTTCTGTGGAACAAAAGAGGCTCACTGTGAAGTCACCTTGCATGAGAGCTGTAAACTCCTGCATCTTTTTTTTTTCTAATATGGTGTTAGTTGATCTATACTGACAAGTGATACTTCTAAAATAAACTAGGGAGACAGTGGTCATAAATGGAGGATAAAAATGCTTGCTTTGTTGCTCTACTCTTCTTTGTCAATATGAAGAGTATAAGCCATTAATTGTAGTAATATAATTGATAAAGCATGGGATGATCTGTATTAGTGGCTGTTTTTATTTAATTTATTGACATGTTTAGTAAAGACTCAGACCAACTGTGTAATGTGATGTTTGTCATATTTCTACCATGAAAGCAATGATTCCTGTTGTTCTATTCTATTTTATTCTGTTCTGTTCTATGTATCTGTCTCTCTGCAGCAGGGGGTGATTGTTGCAGGGGGAGAGGAGTACCTGATTGAACCCCTTGTCTCACCAGATAACCAGACCAAGCAGGAGAGGGGGGAGAGAGCAGAGGGGCGCCCCCATGTGGTTTACAAGCGGTCGTCGCTTCGCCATCAGTACAAGGGCCAATCCTGCGGAGTCATTGGTGAGAGGAGAGATATTCTGGTGTTTTTAGTAGCAGCAGTTTGGTCCGGACTGGAGGAGTTAACGGCCCCGGGCTGACTTGCGTAGCAGCCAGCAGCAGAAGATTGTGGTTGTGTTTCAGTTCCCAGTTGTGCTAGGGTGTGACTGAGTCTGTGTTGCAGGGTGTTATTGAAAAAGCAAAAGTATGTTGAAAATTATTATTTTTTGACATAGTAACATTTAAAAAAAAAAACTTCCAACTTGTAATGCTGTGCTTCTATTCTGCTAGATATCCATAGAACGTGTGTTCAGGCATCATTCTGGTTGACAACGTGTTTCAGATAATCATACATGTCTTAGCCAGTTATAGTTAATGAAAAATGGACAGTCTGTAATTCTGTATGCTATTGAGCTTTTGTGGGTTTCTTCTTACGATATCCCATCAAAACGTCAGTCTGTGTGTGTGTGTGTGTGTGTGTGTGTGTTTGTTTGTGGTTGATCTTCCTCAGATGAGAAGCCGATGAAAGGCGCGTCATGGTGGCAGCGAACTCTGAAGACGCCTCCTCATCATGCTGGGCGAGGCCAGCTGCCTCTGAAGCGCTCAGTTAGCCGGGAGCGCTACGTGGAGACGCTGGTGGTAGCCGACAAGATGATGGTTGGTTACCATGGTCGCAGGGACATCGAGCAGTACATCCTGGCTGTCATGAATATTGTAAGTTTCACAACACAAAAGATGCAAATGCACAATGCATTAAAAAGCCATTGGAATCATTGGAGTTATTATTGATGAATAAATAACAGAATTATGAAAAGTTTCATGCCAAGATGATGGAACTACAGCCGCACAAGCTATAGTTCCAATGAGACAACCTGTAGGGGGACCGAAGAGGGAAAAGCTGCGTAGTGTCGCTTTAAATTGAAATAAATTAGATTTAGGCTTATGAATAATGTTTTGTGACAGAAAGAATGAAAACAGATGCATAGACCTTTTTTAATTTCTCCTAGTGGAGGCCACATGTCATAGCCATCATCATCTGCACTGTTTCTTGTTTCTGCTGATCTTTTCACACACAGTTAATCACTTTAAACCTAAAAACACACGTGTTTTTAGTGTCTCGTAGATAAGTGTTAGGTTAAAACTTCAGATTCATCTTGGTAGGGATACAAAACAGGGGTGCCTTCACTTAGCCGTCGCTACACAAATCAATCTAGAGTTGATCCAAAAGTTGGTATTATTCACGGACAGTGCATTATGGCTAGTATCTGAACAGGAAAACTGTAGCAAAAACATGCTGAATCAGCATTTCTTTTTCTTACTTACTTTTTTTAACAATTTTTTCAATCACTGCTCTGGGCCGTTACACATCTTCATTTATGATGGATTACTCTTGCGCCTATTTCTAGTGTTTGAGCTCTGTTGTAATGTGCTCAACTGGTGCATCAGCTGTTTTTAAGACTGGTCTTTTCTTGTTTCCCTGGAGGTCAGGTTGCCAAACTGTTCCAGGATTCTAGCCTGGGGAATGCAGTCAACATTGTGGTGACACGGCTCATCCTGCTAATGGAAGACCAGGTAAATAAACTTTGTCTACTACTGCTACTTACCTCTCGTTCCAGACTGCACAAAACCCTTCACTGTGCAGCATATATGAGCCTGTTGTTGTTTTCAAACCATCCTGAAGGACTCTTAGTGTGAAAGTGGGTCTTGTGAATGGTGGCTGAAATTAAAGAGACGAGATACTGTAAGGAATCGAGGAAGAGGGAGATGGGTGAGTACGGAAAAGTCAGGATATGAGGGGGGTTTTGTACCTGTCAGACAGAGCAGCTTTGTGACTGTCCAGCTGGTTGCTGTGGTGTACAGTGATCTCTCTGACCATTGGCATGACGCACATCCAGGGTGTAGAAAAGCTTAAGTTAGATTTAGACACTGATGCAAAAAACATCAGCATCTAAATCTAAGGCCTAAGTGAACACCCTCAAAATCCAAATTTGCCAGATTCCTCAAGTTCTGGTTTGTCATTTTACCAATTTTGTCTAGCTACGCCAGCAACGTAGCAATTTTGGTCTGGTCACTTGGTCCACTAATTTGTCCCTCAACAACTGTTAGATGGATTTCCATAAACTTTTGTACAGACATTCATGGTCCCCAGACAATAAATCCTCCTGACTTGATCCTCTGACTGGTTCTTTAGCGCAACTATGAGGTTGACTTGGTGAAGACATTCATGTTGTCCTTGGGATGAATTGTTACAACTCTGATGACTTTTTATTTTGTGAGACCATTTATCCAATACTGATTGATTGATTTATGACTAAACACCTAATTATGTTCCCATCGGCCTTAACTGTACTTTGTGTTTGGTGCTAATTAGCAAATGTTAATATGCCAACACTATATTAAGATTAACAACTAAAATATTATGCCTACTAAACATCAGCATGTTAGCATTGTCATTGTAAGCATGTTAGCATTCTGATGTCAGCATTTAGCTCAAGACATTGTTATGCACAGCCTCACAGAGCTCTTAGCATGGATGTGGACTGTTGTTGCATGGTATAAGGGAGTGAGCGGAGGTTAGAAAGGGCGCAGAGTTAGAATCCAAACCTCATCAGAAGGCAAGGTTCAGCTCACAAAAAGTGCATGACCTTTCCATCATAGCACAGGAGATGACTGGGCCACCTGGCTTCCAAGTAATGGATCTTATTAGCCCGCCATTCACCGCATGTGGTGAGACGGTGCGGCCGGCTCCGTAATAAATGTTGACCTTCTAGCAATCTGACCAATGAAACATGCTGATTTAAAAGTGTATTGCGTTGTGGCTTTGAGGTTTCCTCCATAGCTGTCTTATTAGGGAACATTTATGATTCATAATGTTCATACTGCTTTAAAATTAGCCCCACAATTTACCACCGGGATGTGTTCGTCATCTGACAGAGGAAAGAAGTAAATGTTAGAATCATTAGTAGTGGGCAGTTGTAGTGTTATTCTTTCTCCATGGATCGTTGAGGTTTAGGTCGGGACAGGATTGAGAGTAGTCTCGGCGTGTGGCTCTGCTGCTGGTTTCCAGGTCTGTAAATGGCAAGATGCCCCTGGAAAATAAAATCTGGCCAGCAGTGGGCCCAGAAATGAGGGACTGTGGGATGAGACAATTACTAGTTATGTCACCACATGCATTCCTGGGTTACGTTTTTTTTGCCAGCTGTGGCCTCTCCTTCTGCTCTCTGAACTCTCATAATACTAGAAAGTGCCGCCACTCTAATCCTGCTTCCACATTTGCTTTTTTGATGGAGTGGAGGGAGGTTTCTTAAGAATCCACCACATATCTTGGCTTGGCTGATTTCAAATGAAGTATTCTTATGTATTGAGAAACTAAACTACTTATTGTGCTAAATAAACCATTATAAACCTGTTTAATTATCTGATAAATATAGCGTCAGAAAGCTGAAAAAGGCTTTTCTTAGCTCATGTAAAGTTGACATTTTGAAGACACGTGTTTAAAAAACAATCTTTAAACACTGTAATGCAGGAAGACTGGGGCTGGGTTCATAGAATTGTTTGGCCTCACAGCTGATTGTTACAATTTTCCTTTTGTTAACACTGTTATAACCCACGTAACCTATAAATACAACCATCTTGGTCCGCTTGTCCGGTACCGGGTTGCAGGGGCAGCAGTTCCGGCAGGAGACCCCAAACTTCCCTTTCCCGAGCCACATTAACCAGCTCTGAATGAGGGATCCCAAGGCATTCCCAGGCCAGGGTGGAGATATAATCCCTCCACCTAGTCCTGGGTCTTCCCTGAGGCCTCCTCCCAGCTGGACATGCCTGGAACACCTCCCTAGGGAGGCACCCAGGAGGCATCCTTACCAGATGCCCGAACCACCTCAACTGGCTCCTTTCAACGCGAAGGAGCAGCAGCTCTACTCCGAGCTCCTCACGCATGACTGTGCTCCTTACCCTATCTCTAAGGGAGACGCCACCCCCCTTCCGGAGGAAACCCATTTCGGCCTCTTGCACCCTTGTACCCTCGTTCTTTCGGTCATGACTAACCTATACATTTTTATTAAATTATCTTACTTTGCTTGAAAATAAAATTGCTGGAGTTGTAATATATCCATTTTTGTTGTGTTTCAAGATTTAAATATGTATGTTTATTTTACCAATTAGCTTTTTACTCTGTATTTTTTCTCTTTCTCTGTCTTCCAGCCAACACTAGAGATCAACCACCATGCAGGGAAGTCTTTAGACAGCTTCTGTAAGTGGCAGAAAAACATCCAGCACCGCAGCAGTTACGGTAACGCCATACCAGACAACGGGATCGCTCACCATGACACTGCTGTGCTTATTACCAGGTCAGAAATGCAAACAGACAAACTTTTCTCACAGGAGTAAATAATAATAAAGACTATAACTCTGTTTTGGAGCTTTCTTCATGCAGAAATAAAGGTAATTTAGAACTGAAGACATTTTGTGAAGCCAAAATAAAAAGTTTTTTTGTCATAAAGAGTGCAAGGCAAGTAGCTGTACTGGGTTAACAAATATGTACAACAACCTAACTCTCCTACTGCAAGTTCTTGTAAATGAAAATGTCTAGTTTGTTTCCCTGTTCATAAAAGGGTTAAAACACTGTTTCCTCTGAGCTGAATTTTTACATTCCCAGCCCCTATCCTCATAGGTTTTTGTTAAGCCAAGTCCAAGAGAGTTGGGCTTTATCTTGTCCTGTCTGAGGTGACGATAGCTGGGGTTGCTCTGCTCAGCATCTGGAAAGAAAAAGTAAAAGAGAGATTTTAAGAGGGAGCAAAAGACAATGACAGATTTATGATTTATTTAAAAACAGCCAGGAGAAAATAGAGAAGACGAGAAAGAACCACCCTCACTACTACTAATGCCCTCTCTGTTACTGAGGAAAACAAAGTGGTAGATGCACATTAAGAAGATAAAACACTGATGCTATTGACTGAGGAATGTGCAACAGCAAAAAACACAACTATGGGTTGGTCAGAGTCATCTGAACGGGATGGGGCCAGGCAGAGCTACAACAAATACCTTCCTATTCTTTCTAACAGAAGGAGCTATAAGCTTATGTAAGAGTACAGGAATAAAATGTCTTGTGGTTTTGGTGGCGGCTTTATGAGAACACTTGGATTTTACTACAGGATTTATCAAGCAGAAGATGGAAACTGTCCAAAAAGATGACACCACAGTGACCATACATGATTTCCTGCTATTGTTCTTTTAAGTCTGTATCTGTCTGCTATCACTGCTGTCCACTGTCTGACGGTGTCTGTCACCATCTGTGAATGTAGTGCATGTCTATGTTAAGCGTGTTTGTACGTGTCAGTTTACATATGTACAGTGTGCTGCATCTGTTTGTGTGGGAGTAGATAATTATTAGTTTAACAGCCTGGTTGATTTTCCATCCCATCTGTAGATACGACATCTGTATTCAAAAGAACAAGCCCTGTGAAACTCTAGGTAACACACACACATACACACAAACACACACACACACACACACACACACACACACACACACTGTACTAAATATATGAGAAAGTTCACTGACATAATGAGCCTTCTCTCATCCCTTAAGCCTGACCGTAACCCTCTTCTAAAGGACTAAATGTCTAACCTCAAATCATACCCTATACTAAACCTAAATTCCTAGTGTAACCCTAAAACTAAGTCTTAACCCTAAACATTTTAAGGTTCAGCCGAAATGTCCTTGTTTCAAGATCTGAAACACAAATAAGTCAATACAAAGACAGACATACCAGAGAGCACACGCACACATAATCTCACACAAGATTATATAATAACACAAAACAAATTCGATACAGATCAAGCTTGACTTGGTTCATTAAGAGAGAGGGGCCTTATGTGTGTTGATGTTTTGTACTTGAATAAGTGTGTACTGCTGTACGCTGAGAATGCCAGAAGACTCCAGACTGGAGCGTAACGAACATTTTAAATCTTTATCACTCACACAGAAATTGAGATTATGGGAAATTTTTAGGTCTGTCTTTATGTTTTCTATTGTACTGTGTGTGTGTGTGTGTGTGTGTGTGTGTGTGTGTGTGTGTGTGTGTGTGTGTGTGTGT